>NC_065539.1:19777500-20077500 GCF_932294415.1 Quercus robur | reverse complement strand
AGCCAGTGTAGAAGTGGATCCAACACTCTATCGAAGCATGATCGGTAGTCTTCTCTATCTCATTGCGAGTAGACCGGACATCGCTTTTAATGTAGGAGTATGTGCTCGATTTCAAGCAGCACCCAAAGAGTCCCACTTGACAGCAATCAAGCGAATTATTTGTTATATCAATGGCACATCTAACTATGGAATTTGATATTCAAGAGACTCAAATGAGTGCTTGGCTGGATATTTGGATGCTGACTGGGCCGGGTACATTGATGATAGAAAGAGCACTTCTGGTGGTTGTTTCTATCTTGGAAATAACTTGGTGTCATGGATGAGCAAAAAGCAAAATTTAGTCTCTCTATCAACGACTGAAGCTGAATACATTGCAGTGGCGAGTTGTTATGCACAATTATTATGGATGAAGAAGCTCTTACTTGATTATGGACTTACTCAAGACACTATGTGTGTGTTCTGTGATAACATGAGTGTCATAAATCTATCAAAAAATCCAGTTCAACACTCGAAATCAAAGCATATCGAGATTCGGTACCACTTCATTTGAGATTTGGTGGAAGAAAAGATTGTATGTTTAGAGTTTATCAACATTGACAACTAGAAGGCAGAGATATTCACTAAACCTTTTGATAGTCCGAGGTTTGAGTCTTTGCGTAAGACCATCGGCGTCGGTATCATTCCTTGAACTCTATCCCTTGTGTGACCTTATTTTGTTCATTGCTACATACTTGGTGTATAGGTCTCACATGTTTAGTTGGATGATCTCTTACAAGTTTTGTTTTGTACTTGTTGTATTTGTTGATCTTACTTTACTTGTTTTGTTTTTGAGTGTGTTCAAAAATTCAAAAACCTATAAAAATTGAAAAATCTCCAAAAAGTTTGATCGCTTGTGTTGTGTATATCACATGTGAGTTTGGCCTAGTACCTTCGTATTAATGGCGTAGTGCATTTACGAGTTTAGCTTGTTATGTATGCACATCTATCTATGTGGGAAAAATCTTGAAATCTATGTGTGACTGTTGTAAATCAATCTTCAAGCTTGTCATGAATGATTGATGAATAGTTTTGTTGGTTTTGATACTTGCATAGACTTGTGCCTATATCTCTTCCCACTTTATTTTTATGTTTTTGCTTAAAGAGCTCAACAAATGTAAATCTTAAAATGAAAAGAGATAATGAGCTATAAAAGCCGTCGCACATACTAGTATTTGACTAGGAAAAAGGGAAAGCAACTTTTTATTGAAATTTATGGTGCTCAAAAAGCCAAAGGCTCATTATTAATATTGAAATATCAAAAATTTCAAGCACCGATCTCAAAATGAGATATATTGTTCAAAAATGATCAACTGTTATGATTTGTAAAGAAGCCAAATGAAAAGCTTCTAATATTTGTAATCATTTTCTTGTGGGAGGTTATATATGTTCCCTTCTATAATTGAGATAGACCACTTGACTTAGTACTGGTTGTGTATGACTTGACTAAATTGATCATTGAAGCTTTACTCTGGTCTAAGGACTATTCCACATTTGATACTCACCCATAACACACAAGTTTTTGTTCAATTAATGCTTATTTCATTTGTGTGATTGTACATGCTCAAATGTGATGTGTATGCTCAACTGCTTGTCAATCAAACCCAAAAAGATTTTTGAGTATTTTATATGTTTTTTAAAGTGATTTTATACTTTCATGCTTTAAGTTTTTTTTCAAAATGCATTTTTGTATTGTTCTTCAAAAACTTGTTTAGAGGCCTTTTCACGAGAAGCTCGCGACTAAGCACTTCCTGCAAAAGAGGTTAAGGCAAAAATTGGAAAACACAAAATTTCAGACAGAGACTTTCGCGACTAACAGCTTCCTGTGAAAAGTTTTGTGCTTCAGATGTGTTTTCAGTTTTATAGGGCTGATGTGATTGATTTTTAAAACACTTTTGAGTTCCCTCCTTTGCCTCACTCGAACCTTTCACCCCTAATTTGATTTTCACTCAAAACCCTCCAATTTCAAGTATGAATCTCCGCAAATTTTCTTCAAAGGTATGTTTCTTAACATTCTTTTCAGCTTTTCATTTTAGATTATGCAGAATTTGTCTTAAGGTTCTTGAATTGGGGGTTTTCGAAAAAGGAGTTGGGAATTGTGTTTTTGGGCAAAAATTTTCAAAATTTTAATTGGGCTGTGTCCCATTTGTCTTGATTGTATCTGTGTTGGCCTCTTGTGACATTTTTATATGTATTTAGGCATATTCTCACATGTTCATGCATTGCCCATATGTGTAGTGTAGTGTTGCATTCCATGTGTTTGATAAAATGCTCAAGTGGCATTTTTGAGTGGATTTGGACTCCAATGAGTTCCAATCTTTGGGTTTACCCTTGATTAAACTTGTTGAACATGTTTTAATCATTGGGTGTGTGTTTTACACACTTTGCCCCAAATGTGCCTCACCATGCCTTGTCATGCATCACCTAGACACACACTAGGCACACACCATGCACACATCATGCACACTAGATGCATACACATGCACAGTTGCTATATCTTTGCACTTTGGTGATATTTACCTGGTTTAGCACTTAAAGCGTGTTGATTTAACACTATTGTGTTCTGTTTTAAGTTTTTGTGCTTAATTTTTTTTAACTAACTTGACACTAATCAAGTTTCTATTCTGTTTTTGTGTTTATTGCACTTGTTTTCTCTTGTTTTGTAATTATGTGTGCAGATGTATCCATTCAAGACATCAACTGTGAAAGGAGGGAGTAGCAAAGGAAAAGAGCCTGTGATTGATGTTGATAACCTCTCACTCTCACCAAGGCCAAAGAGGACTCGATCACCGATAGGAGTTTTTGATCTTGACAAGTTCAGATCCGATGCTACATTTCAGAATTGTGAGAACTATTTTAGAGAAGCTCCGTTGTTGGTTGAAAGGGCTGTTGAGCAGGCGTCTTTTCTTGACACCAAAATCCCCAAATGGTTTGCCACCAAGGATTGGAACTACCTACTTTCCAACCTTGATGATGCATACAAGAACATGGTGAAAGAATTATATGCTAATGCCATTGTTGAAGGAAAGGAGCTCAAATGTTAGGTTAGAGGAAAAAGTTTCTTAGTAACACCGGTTTATCTGGCAGAGATTCTATACATCAACCGGCCAATGTTTAATGAACCATCGGTATATGATGATCTGAACCCGGATGAGGAGGTTCTTCGAAAGGCCTTAGGAGATAGCTTGGAGTTCTCATCCTATGGAAAATCAGTAAGTGTGGCATCCCTATCTCCAGAATTGAGGCTACTCACGATGATCATGTTTCACAACCTCAAGCACCGGGTACATGAATCTCGGTCGAGCATTATTCCTGCATGATCTGATCACAGATGAGGAAATTGATGTGTGCTCTCATATTTTCCACATCTTGGCAAAAACAGCTGAATGGACTGCCTCAAGGAACTATATTCCCTTCTGCCGCCTTATCTCAAAGATCTTGAAGCTCAAAGGCGTGCATCCTTTAGAAGATGAGTACCCATACCTACAGCTAAGTCCAATAAACATCTGTACTCTCAATGCAAGTATAAGTCACACCAAAAAGAGCACTAAGCAAGAGAGCCATGCTACTCTGGGAAGTTCAAGCTTTTCCTCCCATGCTTATGATGAAAAGCTAGACAACATCATGGCCACTATCCAAGAGATTAATACCAAAATATCCAAGCTAGCTACCATCATGCACTCCCAACACATTCGCTTTGACACAAAGTTCACATCTCTCTAAGCTCAGTTGGACCAAATTCAGAGGATGCTAGAAGAACATGGAGACTCGCTATTCCATGACAAAAAGGGGGAGATGGTCATTAATAGGGGGAGGAGAAGCTAGAACTGCTGTTTATTTTATTTACATTGCTTTCTTTTAAAGTTTAAGTACTTTGATTTTAACTTTCAGTTTAATATCCAGTACATGTGTTTATTTCATTGCTTTGTAGCATCCTTTTGTACTTTTAGATGTTGCTATACTATCTTAAGTACCTCATTCTTGTACCCTACTAGGATTTTATATCCTTGATGCAAATACTTCATGTATTTTGCATTGGTTGGGTGTTGGACATGCAATTGATAATTGTGATTGGTCTTTATTGTATTGCATATTCGGATGAGCATTTACTAGCTAAATGTTCATTGTAGTCATTCGTTAATGATTGACCTTGTTTGATCAAGATATGCTTAATGTTATATAGTGTTTATAAACTTGATCGCACTTTACTTGCTCATATACGTACCATGTATTCAACTTGTCATAAGCTTAATGAAAGTTTTGTTTGTGTGCGAGTGTTTCAGGTTACAGGTATATATATGCAAGTGCTTCACAGCTTCTAGATTAGGTGTGAGTGAGTTTTGCCACTATTCCTAACTCACATTTAAGTCTAGAGTATGTTTTAGGGGTTTTGTCACGGAATAGCCAAATGGGGAGATTGTAAAGTTGTAATTTACAACTAGTTTATGTTGGTTTTAATTTCGTGCTAAATTTGATTGTAATTATGTTCAATCTTATGTACCCTGTATTTTATGTGGGATTTATTTGTAAGGGTTGTGCGTGAGAGAGAGAGTGTGTAGACTCAAGGCAATTGAAGACGCTGTTTTCGTGGGTAGCTCGCGAGTATGCTTCCCGCGAAGTGAAGCATATGCCCTACACATGACTAAAATGCGAAGAGTCAGGACAGGATGGAGACAATCGGTTTTCGTGAGTGTCTCGTGGGTAAGGCCTTCTCGCGAGATACCCGTAAAACATTTTGTTTTGCTGAACTGTCATTTCTGATACACACATTCTGTACTCACACTATATATACCCACATTACCCACAGATGTTGAGGAATGCTTGTGAGAGAAAACCCTAGCCACATCCATTGAGAGTTGGAGATTTTTATACCCACAATTCTCTACACAATTCATTATGTATTTTCCTCAACTCTTACCTCTCCATTTCCATACACTTGAGAGGTTGATAGCCCAAACACTTACCACACCCTTTCAGAGTGTCAAGTGAGGTTTTGGTGCTGTTGGGAAGCATTGGAAGAAGTCAAGTTTTGGCGGATGCAATCAGGTGTATTGCGGGATCCAAAGAGCTAGACAAGACATGGTTTTGAGAAGTCTTGTTGGAGTAGGAGCTTGAAGGGCTTAGGTGCATTGGGTAAATTAGGCTTGGAGGGTCTCTTGCTATTCGTGTATCCCAATTGATTGTCTAGTGGATCGATTACCGCTTGGAAGGCGGCGGAGAGGTTTTACGCCGAGTAGTTTGGTTTCCTCTTCGATAACACATCGGCATGTTATCTTATGTTTTCATTCTTATTTCCTACTCTTTTAGTTTTCATATTACTGCTGTGTTATATTGAATATGGCTTAGAGTAGTTATTTTATCTATCCACTCGCATTTACTCTTTTCCGCACTTAGTTTAAGTTAGAGTAAAATCAATCGAGCCGTAACTTTAATTTGGGGGTCTAAACAACCCTTGTGTTTTAACACATTTTCAAGCTTTCATAAACAATTGTGAAACATTACATAACCCAAATATGGGCATATTTGGGGGGGGGGGGGGGGAGTACCTGGGCCAGCACAAAAAAAAAAACCTTGGCACATGACCCAAGACTCGCACCACAATTAGTTCAAAGTACATGACCTAGGCCATAGGTAGAAGTAAGTTCTTGGGATACCTAGTCCAGTACTTGATAAAAGGGGTCTGCCTGGTTCATGACCTGGGACTCAAAAAAAAAAAAAAAAAAAAAGAACAGATCCACATGCTATTGAAAATTAGAAACAGTCTTAAAAAACAGATCCATATTGCAAAAATGGGAGGGAAAATTCAGAAATAGTGTTCAGTAGGAAGAGATAGAACTTATACAGCCCAAATTGTCTATAAAAAAAATACATCTGAACTAGCTAAAAAAAAAAAAAAAAAAAAAGCAAGGGCCTAAGGAATAAGGTCGGCTAGCAAAGAGATATCTTGGGAAATAACAGGAATAGCTGAAGAAGAGAGAACACGATGCCTTTTAACTTTCAAGTCTTGCAAAACCTTGTGAGCACGAGCTAAAGCCTCCTCAACAGCAGCAATTTCAGCATCTAGATTCTTGGAAGCCTGTCTCTGGAATAGCATGTGGGCCAGGGAATGCAAATGCTCTAGCAAGAAGGATAAATTGAATTTTACTTCAATGAGATCCTGCACCACTCCCCTCCATTCCAAAAGCTTTTCTTCAGATAAGGAGTCAAGAGAGGAATCCCTCAAAGAGATCAGCACAGCACATAATAGCTCCATTAGAATGTTGCCTAGAAATACACCTCCCCTGAACCCACTAGTGAAGTCTCCATTGGTCTTGAACAACCCTTCCAGTAATGGCAGACCCTCCACAGGCATAAAGAAGCGTAGGAAGTTACCAAAGGGAGGCCTAAAGCGATAAAAATGGCTTGTAGGGAGGCTGTTGAACTCTAGGAGATTAAAGCGATCTTGGAAAGCAAGGAGCCCTAAGCTAGAATCTGAAATAGTCACCTCTAGAGCCTCCCCCATTGTTGTATCTCCACTCGCAGGAATTAGAGAGCTTTCAACCCTCTGGATGGTTTGGGGGGTCCCTGCCTAAGATTTAGAAACCTGGACGTCAGGAGCAAATCCCACAGCTACCTCAAGAACTACGAGCTCAAGACCTTTAACACCTATATCAGCACCTGCAAAAGTAGAAAAAATTCAAAAGGGGGAAAGAACTGAGGAAGAAATGTAAAGTGGGAAAGTAAAAGTAAGCTAAAAAGGAAACCAGTATCAGCTTCCTGTGACTGAGCTTCCTCCTCTTGCCCCTCTAATTTCCTGGAAGACTCTGTGAAAGAACATACAGCACGTTGGAGAAAGGGTGAGGAAACTTTGGCAAAATGGCTAAAGGAAGGAGATGATACTAGGGGCTTCGCCATAGAAGGAAAAGGAAAAGGGAGAAGTAAAAAAAAAAATTAAAAAAAAAAGGAGGAGGGGGAAGTATAGTAAGGGTGAACAACATGCACCTTCAGAACCCTCTGACTCCAAGGAAGAGGTGGCCTCAGGGGCAGATTGAACACTAGTTTGACCTAAAAGGGTGTGAGAGTGCTTTTTTCGGGATACTCAGGCCCAAGGATCCCGAGCCTGAATGAAAAAGAAAGGATTTGGTGGACTGGGCCTTGACTCACCGCAGCTAAATGGCTGTTTAAGAATCAAGTGAATGCAGAGAATACTCCTGACAACATACAAAAAAAATGACAAACAAGGATATCGAGGAGTGCCAGAAATTAACAACGTAAGCTCAGAAAGAAAAGAAAAGCAGGATTAGCAAGACGATAAAAAAAAGTACTGTGGGGATCCCGTGAATTATGAAACAGTATTTCATTAAGGCATTATCTGTTTGATTATAGAAAGCTCACTAGGACGTGATACAAGGTCCAATCGAGCTCAAAAATTGCAGCCTTGAATGGCTATTTCAGTCTTCAAAACTTGCGAAGTTTGATTCTCGTTGAATCCGAGTATGTACCATAGTTGCTTTTACAGGATATCGGGAAGCAGTATTCGTTTTTTCCTTTAGTAATTTTCTTTCTGCACAGATTTTCCGATAGTTTTTCCTAAAGAATCTCTTCTTTCTTATGTTTCTCTCTTTTTTTTCTCACCGCCTTCTTCACAACCCATCCCCTCCTTTTATAATGGAGTTTTCTGGGCGTCCCGGGGAACCATTGGTTCCCCTGTTTTGCTTTCCTGCGAACAGAGCACGTCTTGTCCCTGTTGTCTTGGTAAGTCCCTTTTCCGCTTCTTCTTATTCTTTCCTTTTCTTGGTTCTGATTCTTTTGAAAGCTTCTTGTTGGCTATCTTCTTTGGGAGTGCTGAGGTATGCCCTTCTCGGCATCCCCACTTCTGATGCCTTCAGCTTTTCCTTTTCTTTCCTATTTGGGCGGAATCCCATCCTGCCTTTTTTAAAGATCGTTTGTTGTCATCCTTCTTCCCTGTCTTGGTTCCCCGAGGACTCTTCTGTCTGTGCCGTGAGAAGTCGCTCGCGTTTTTTGTTTTTCTTGTTTTTCTCTTTCTTTTTTCTTTCTCTGTCTTCTTTCTATCGAGCTGTCCCGATCTTCCTTCTTCTTTGTGCCTGAAAGGATCCGCGTCTATTGATGGTGCCTGAGGATCCTTGCTTCTTATATTTTGCCGTGATCTTTTTTGGATGCTTTTCTTTTCTGGGCTTCAGGATCCTCTGGACCTTTCGTATAATCCCTTTGGACTTGGCTTGGTTTTTCCTTCTGGGCTTAACTCATTCTTTTTTGGGCTTAGCTTATTCTTTCTTGGGCTTATTTTACTATGATTTTTTTAGACCTCAACAAAGGGGAAGAGAAAAACGAGAACTCTCAGAAAGAAAAGATAAAAGAAATAAGATTAAGCATATTTATAAGGCGTGGATGAGACTCACCTGCTTGTACGGATGAAGACACGCCTCCCAAGGACTTTTTGCTTAACGCAGGCTCAGTCATGGGCTCAAGTGACACAGTTTTGGTGGGACTGAGAGTCTGCACGAGCTGGGGATCTTGGGAGACAGGAGGCTGAGAAGCTTCAGGGTCCTAAGCAGCTAGGGGAACAGAAGACAGAATGGGCTGGACATCCTGCATTGGTTGCCCAACCTCCTCAGTCACACCACCACTAGAGGGCTCCTCTTCCATGCCTGGGGGAACAGCAGAAGTAGCTATAATAACCTCTTTCACCAGAGTCCCACCAATCATGGGAAGAGGTACCTCCACCTACAAAAGGAAAAGAAAAGCAAATGGCAGAACATCACAAAACGCATAAGTACACAGCATCGAAAAAGAGTGGAAGCAAACAGAAAAATGCACAAATAAAAGAAGGCCAAACCACATCATCATCAGATGACTGGCACTTGCCTCTCTTGGGGTCTGACTTGTGTTTGGACTGCAAGGAAAAAATAACCATTCATCAGTTGAAAGAGAAAGGGAAAGACACAGTAACAGCAATGAATTACTGCAAAATATAAGAGAGAAGAAGGAAAGAGGCCTTGCCCTTCTCTCTCTCTCTCTCTACAGATTCTTAAATGGTCTTTTGTCTACTACAGATACGCCCAGATGGTCCTAAGGGAGACTGGGGTATAAAATCAAAGGACCCCGAAGAATCCTGAGTTGAAGAACTCATAGGAACCTAAGAGAGAGAAGACTCTACCTTAGTCTTCATTCGAGTCCTTGGAATTAAGGGATGACCAACTTCCTTTCCAACTATAGGGGGGCTTACTCTCTCGGGTTCCTCAGAAATTACTAACTGTTTCTGGGATCTTGCAGTCTTCCTCTTCTTAGTCTTAATACCCTTAACACTCTCTTCAAGTTTAGCTCTTTTAACATTTTCCTGTTTGATCTTCTTCTCTGTACCTTTGCCTATGGGAGTAGCAGCACTAATTGCCTCTACTGCCCCTCTCTTAATTGGCACACCAAAAGAGCTACTAACAATAAGGTCACACCTTGACCAAGTCTTTAGAAAATCTTGCGCATAACACACCCAACCACCCCTAGAAGCATGTCACTCCACAAATCCTGTCTTGCTACTTATGACAGTAGATACAATGCCAGCAATAAGGAGGGACAGGCGTTTGTTGGAGGTAGAAGTAGAGAGAATACTAGGATCGGGAACCCTTCCAATCTTGCCAGAACCAACGTAGTCAGAGAAGGACTTTTGAACTCTTCTCCAGTAACCAGCAAAGCCACTGGAAGCAAAGACTCCCCTCTAGGAGTTGGGCACAACAAACTGAGAAGTCCTCCGCAACTAATAAGAAAAGGTCTGAACCCTTAGGAACAAATCCAGAGAAGGAAGAGAAGGTACTATATCTTTAAACACTGGTGGGATGTCCTTATCAAAGTCAAATTGCTGAAGTACCCAGTGTGCTGAGTAGTGGGTGTAACTGGAACCACTTGAGGAGGGCACTGGAAGTCATGAGGGACTGATACAAGCCAAGTAGGCCAAACTGCTTCATCACTAGGACGTAGGTCAAAGGTGTTCCCTGGAGAGTTGAGAAAAGAAGCCAATATAGAATCACAGGCGAACCCAGGGCTAAACTCCCGGGGAGAACGCCAACTCAAGTGCCCTGCTTAATCAAATAACTTAACCAAATTGAGGCTGCCACCTTTCAAGTTAGCCCAACGGAAAATGATGGGGTGGATGTCAATAGAACTACCACATAGACCCTTAATCACATTAGGATATCCCTGGAACTTATCTTTTACAAATTTCAAATTTCTACACTTTGCCAAAGTAACAAAAATGTGATCGCACATGAATACCTAGAGAATGGCACAGTGAAGAGACGAAGTGATAGCATAGCAAGAATTTCCCTCGACTTCATCTCCATGGAGCATATCCAATTGGGAGTAAACATGGCTTAAGAACATAGGGGTTAAAGGATACTGAGCACCCCGGGCCAGTCTAATTTCCAAAGGGAAGAAAATAGACTTGTTGAGGTCTAAAAAATCACAGTAAAAATAAGCCCAAGAAAGAATAAGCTAAGCCCAAGAAAGAGTGAGTTAAGCCCAGAAAAAAGAAAACTCAGACCAAGTCCAAAGGGATTATACGAAAGGCCCTGAGGATCCCGAAGCCCAGAAAAGGAAAAGCAACCAAAGAAAAAAGAGAGAGAACATCACAGCAAAGTATAAGACGCAAGGATCCTCAGGCCCCATCAATAAGCGCAAAGAAAAAGAAGACCAGGACAGATCGATAGAAAGAAGACAGAAAAAGAAAACAAGAAAAACAAAAGAACGCAAGCGACCCTTCATGGCACAGACAGAAAAGGCGTCGGGGAACCAAGACAAGGAAGAAGAATGATAACAAAACAATTTCAAAAGAGCAGAACAGGATTCTGCCCAAATAGGAAAGAAACAGAAAGGTAAAAGACGCCAGAAGTGAGGATGCCGAGAAGGGCATACCTCAGCACATCCCAAAGAGGATGGCCAACCAGAAGCTTTCGAAGGAATCAGAACCAAGAAAAGGAAAGAATGAGAGAAAACGGAAAAGGGGACTTACCGAGATGATGAGGACAGAACATACTCTGTTTGCAAAAGACCAAAACAGGGGAACCAACGGTTCCCCAAGACGCCCAGAAAAACTCCACTATAAAAGGAGAGGATGGGTTGTGAAGAAGGCAGCGAGAAAAAAAGAAAGGAACAATAGAAAGAAGAGATTCCCTAGAAAAAATTATCAGAAAGTCCAGGCAGAAAGAGAATACTAAGGGAAAACAAATACTGCTTCCCGATATCCTGTAAAAGCAACTATGGCACATACTCGGATCCAACGAGAATCAAACTTCACAAGTTTTGAAGGCTGAAATAGCTATTCAAGGCTGCAATTTTTGAGCTCGATTGGACCTTGTATCACGTCCTAGTAAGCTTGCTGTAATCAAACAGATAATGCTTTAATGAAATATTGTTCCCAGGATCCCCACAGTACTTTTTTTTATCGTCTTGCTAATCCTGCTTTTCTTTTCTTTCTGAGCTTACGTTGTTAATTTCTAGCACTCCTCGATATCCTTGTTTGTCATTTTTTGTATGTTGTCAGGAGTATTCTCTGCATTCACTTGATTCTTAAACAGCCATTTAGCTGCGGTGAGTCAAGGCCCAGTCCACCAAATCCTTTCTTTTTCATTCAGGCTCGGGATCCTTGGGCCTGAGTATCCCGAAAAAAAGCACTCTCACAAGACTTAACCCCGTACCCAGGGAACTCACTAAATAAAAACTTACTGAGTCAAAGCACCAGGAACCCAGCTTGCCTAACTGCCTTGTCCTTCTCTCATGAAAGGTTCATGACCCACTTGCTCATTCTGGCTGGTTTCCCACTATGAGAACCAGTACACCCACCAAAATGACTAAATAGTTTCTCTTCCATTTCGAGATCCTCGTTGGAAAGACTGATGTCGAAAAGATTCTCATCTCCAAACACCGGGAGGAGGAAGTTATTGACCACATCCTCTAAGGTGATAGTAAGCTCACCAATAGAAAAGAAGAAGATATGAAGAGAAGGGCACCAACGGCGTACCAAGTGTCTGAGGCCCTTGGTGTCTCTAAAACCTTCAAGGTTCCTAGAAATTGCCACTACTTTCAGGACCCCGGCGCGCTCCAAACAACCAATAAATTCCCCATCAGAAAATTCTCTATCCACTCAAATGGGCCAATCAGTAATTTTCGCAAGAACGAAGTCAAAGAAAATAGGAACCGCCTCTTAAGATCCTCGCCTAATTTGGAGATCTAAAACCTCTCTTGGATCTAGAACCTGGGCGGAACTGGCAAAACCAGACTGACCGGAGAACACCCAATTGTGAGGGGAAGGAGGGGCCTTACCGTGAGACACCAGAGGAAAAAATAAGTTTGGGGTGTACCAGGGGTCCCGTAAAGGGAAAGCTGGGCACTCTGTGACCCCCTGTGACTCGCCCTATGCAAACCTCGAAGAACTCTCACCATTGGAAAGATTGGGAGTATGCTCCCTCCTTTTCCGTGAGGAAGAAGAAGCCATAGAATAACAAATGTACTGGGAAATAAGGAAGTTTAAAGGAATGAAGGCCAAAAGAAGAAAACAGAGAAGCAGACTAATTGGAAAGAAGAAGGTAAGCTTGGGAATAGAGGACTCTGGAAAGTGAAAAGAAAATATGAATTGACTGCAATAATGGCGCAAAGAGCAATTGGAGAAGACGATATATGGAAAGGCGCGCCAGTTGCCAAAATTTAATTTTAAAGAGGAGAGTTATTGACAGTTATTAATGGGAGTTACGAGGAACGTGAAAAGTAGGTAAGGGGAGTTTTCACTCCAACATTCAACTGCCACGTCCCGTGTAAAGGGGTGAGTTACAAAAAGAGAGAAGTGCAACACGCAAAGAAAACTAGGATACTCGAAAGTAACGAGAAAGACAGGACCCTGAAGAAAGAAGAGGGGGAACCCTGAGGTTAATTAAGATAGTGAAGAAGGAATTCCTATAGAAATTAAGGCTCTGGTCTACTCACGCATGGGCTGCAGGCAACCCACGAGCTCGAGGGGCTAAATGTTGAGGTCTAAAAAGTTATAATGTTGTACCAAGGCCCAAAGTGGCACAGTAAGTTAAACTCCATGGAAAAAATAATAATAAAAGGCTTGAGCTCACAACAAGGAAAAAATGATGGTAGGCCCAAATCCATTAAAAATATTTAAGCCCAAGACCCACGAAGGGATAGGCCTTAGGGCCCATGAAATGAAGGGAAGAAATGAAGAAGCCCAGCTTGCTAAAATCAGAAAATCAAAAGGGAGTCCAGTGATAAGAACTGGGCCGGGATACCCAGGGACTGCCAGGAGCTCGAGGTCTTTAGGACATGCAGCAAAGCTAGGATGAGATTAAGACAGCTCAAAAGGAGTGCCCAGAAACACAAGGAATGAAGAATAGATACGTCCTTATTAGCCACCCAATGAGGTAGAAAGGAATTAGAAAACTTGGACTAACAATTCATGAACAAATGGTTGGTACCTCGAGGAATCCAGAAAGAAGAACCATGAAGGGAAGTAGCTGGGAAAACTTTCAACCTGGTAGAGATGGAATCGGTTCACTCGAGAAAAATGACAAAAAGGAAAGGAAACTGAATTTGAAAAGGTGAGGTGTAGAAGCTTTAAAGGAAGAGAGATTAGAGGTCAGCTTTATAGGGACACCCCAGAATGGAAAGTCAGCAAGAGGCTTTTGGGGAAAAAGTACCAAAAGAAGAAAATTATGAGAAATAAGGAAAGGACTAGCCACCAAAGTTGCTGGTACAACATTGGCTTTGGTATCCAGGGGAGCAAAGGAGGGGAATCAGTGGTACCCTGGAACACTAGGATGACACTATAAAAAGGGGAAGCATCCAACAGTGAAGGGGCATTCAACAACAATGAATCAGAATAGAATTGTTGAGAAAATTCTATCAAAAAGTTCAAAGAAAGTCGTAAAAGAAAGAGAAATATTGCCTGGTATCCTAAAACAACCACTATAGAACATACTTGGATTCGAAGGGATTCAAACTTTGCAAGTCTTAGAGGCTTAGAGAGCCATCTAAGTCTGTAATTTTTGAGTTTATTTGGACCTTGTAACACGTCTTAGTGAGCACATTGTAATTCACAATTAAGAAAAGCAATGAAATATCTCACATCATTTTAAGGATCCTTAATGTTTATTTTGTGTCTTTCTTTATTACATTGCTCCTTTACTGTTTCTTGTTGTTCCATGCATATATGTTTCTTGTTTGCTAGTATGTATGTATTGTAGGATTCTTGCTCTGTGCACCACTTGGTTTTTAATCAGTCCATTTAGCTACGGTGAACCAAGCTCAGTCCCTTGAAACAACAACTAAAAGGCCTAGGGTCCTTGCTTCTACTTAGGCCTGGACATTGTCCGAAAATGGACCCTCACAAAGTGTATGCACTTCTTTTGGGATGTAAATAACTTATTTTTAAATGGATGGTACTATATTATGGACTTAATAATTATCAAGTACTTTTATGTTATTTTGAACTTTTGGACAACGTGTTTTAAGTATTTGATGTAATTATTAACTTTCAAATTATATGCTTAATAGGTATTTTGATGTTATGAGTGTTGAGGTACAATTTTTTTCATTCATGCCACATGTCGCAATCCTATTTAATTAAATTTATTTATCCACCAAAAAATACCAAAATATCACCCATAAATTATTTTGGGCCTCCATGACTATTTCTCATCCCGTTGGCCCACAAATATTTCATACCTCATTATCCAAATTGGGCCACAGTATAAACCATCACAAAAGGCCCAAAAAAACTCATATCTTACCCAATTTCATTATCATTATTTAGCTAAACCCAAAACCAGCCCTACGAGCCTAATGCACACATCCCATTCTTTTTAAAGCCTAAGACTATTTATGCTTGACAATATTTCAAAAGCCCATGATTCAAGTCTATGGCAAAGCAATTTTATCAATGGAATTCAAATCATAATCAAAGTCCATGGTTTAAACCCATGGCAATTCAAATCCATAATCAAATCTCATGGTTTAAACCCATGGCAATTTATTTATCAAGAGCCCAATTTTCATTGGCAATATCAAAAGCCCAATTCACATTGACAATATCAAAAGCCCAATTCTTATTGGCAATATTAAAAACCCAATTCTCATTGGTAATATCAAAAGCTCAATTTACATTAGCAACATCAAAAGCCCAATTTACATTGGCACTATTAAAAACTCAATTTACGTTGGCACTATTAAAAACCCAAGCTAACTACTTGGCACTATTTTATTAAAAATTCAAAGTTATTAATACTTGTCAACATACTATATCATAAGTATTTCACTTAAAACTCCAATGATGAGCAATGTTTTAAGTTCTTAAACCTATTACTATAATATTACAAGCCCATGGAATCTATGACAATTATCTATTCTCAAAATCCATGGAAATCATCTTATAAAAGCCCATGGAAAGTTATGATTATTTATCTTAAAACCATGACATTCATTTATTTCAAACCATAAATCCATGGAATTTATATAATAAGAAATCATGGTCACTATTTATATCACAACATTCATAATATTTATTTCCAAAACTCATGGTAATTATTCACCTTACAAGCCCATTATGATTATCTATAAAAAAACTCATGAGAATATCATATTATTCCATTATAGTGGTTGTTACCATATTTTATTGGAAACCTATGGATATTGCCTCTATTAAAACTCATGGTAAATATTATTCACAATAATCATTGGAGGTTACTATTTGTGAGAGTGTCTTTTTCGGGATACTCAGGCCCAAGGATCCCGAGCCTGAATGAAAAAGAAAAAGGGGATTTGGTGGACTGGGCCTTGACTCATCGCAGCTAAATGGCTGTTTAAGAATCAAGTGAATGCAGAGAATGTTCCTAACATCATACAAAAGGATGACAAACAAGGATATCGAGGAGTGCCAAAATTAACAACGCAAGTTCAGAAGGAAAGATTAAGCAGGATTAGCAAGACAATAAAAAAAAATACTGTGGGGATCCTGGGAACAATATTTCATTAAAGCATTATCTATTTGATCACAGCAAGCTTACTAGGACGTGATACAAGGTCCAATCAAGCTCAAAAATTGCAGCCTTGAATGGCTATTTCAGCCTTCAAAACTTGCGAAGTTTGATTCTCGTTGGATCCGAGTATGTGCCATAGTTGCTTTTACAGGATATCGGGAAGCAATATTTGTTTTCCCTTGGTATTTTCTTTCTGCCTAAACTTTCTGATGATTTTTCCTAGAGAATCTCTCCTTTCTATTGTGTTTCTTTCCCTCTTTTTCTCGCTGCCTTCTTCACAACCCATCCTCTCCTTTTATAGTGGAGTTTTCTGGGCGTCTTGGGGAACCGTTGGTTCCCCTGTTTTGGTCTTTTGCAAACAGAGTATGTTCTGTCCTCATCATCTCGGTAAGTCCCCTTTTCCGTTTTCTCTCATTCTTTCCTTCTCTTGGTTCTGATTCCTTCGAAAGCTTCTAGTTGGCCATCCGCTTTGGGATGTGTTGAGGTATGCCTTTCTCGGCATCCTCACTTCTGGTGTCTTTTACTTCTCCGTTTCTTTCCTATTTGGGCGGAATCCTGTTCTGCTCTTTTGAAATCGTTTTGTTAACATTCTTCTTCCTTGTTTTTGGTTCCCCGACGCCTTTTCTGTCTGTGCCATGAAGGGTCGCTTGCGTCCTTTTGTTTTTTCCTTGTTTTTCTTTCTATCGATCTGTCCTGGTCTTCTTTTTTCTTCGCGCTCATTGATGGTGCCCGAGGATCCTTGCGTCTTATACTTTGCTATGATGTTCTCTCTTTTTCTTCTTTGGTTGCTTTTCCTTTTCTGGGCTTCGGGATCCTCAGGGCCTTTTGTATAATCCCTTTGGACTTGGTCTTTTTTCTTCTGGGCTTAACTCACTCTTTCTTGGGCTTAGCTTATTCTTTCTTGGGCTTATTTTACTGTGATTTTTTAGACCTCAACATTTAGCCCCCCGAGCTCGTAGGTTGCCTGAAGCCCACGCGTGAGTGATTTAGGTTTCCTTAGGTTTTTGTGGGATCCCAGCTCTCTTATGCTGCTTTTGGTCGCCTCCCTTTTTTCTTTTTCTTTTTTTTTTTTTTTTTTTTTTGCGTGTTGTGTTCTTTTACAATTATTACTTTCCGCAACTTCCTCTTTACACGGGACGTGGCAGTTGAGTATTTGAGATAAAACTCTTCCACCCACTTATCTCGTTTCCCATTGCTTCTCATTAATAACTGCTGATTAACCCCCTCTTCAAAAAAAAAATTTTGCAACTGGCGCGTCTTTTCATAAACTGTTTTTCCCAACTACTACTTGCGCCTTTATTGTAGCCGTTTCACCTTATCATTTTGCTTCTCTGAACTTTTTTTCATTCCCTGAGTTTTTCTTCTTCTCTGTTACTCTGGTCTCCCCTTTTTCGCACTTTCAATCTCTTTTCTTCTCAGAGTGTGCTGTGTCCATGGCTTCTTCTTCTTCTCGAAAGAGGAGAGAGCGTACCCCCAGTCCTTCTGAGGGGGAAGGTTCTTCTGGTTCTGCTCCGAGCGATTCCCGCGAGGTTGCTGAACGTCCGGCCTTCCCTTTACGGGATCCTTGGTATTCTCTCAGTTTATTTTTTCCCCATATATCTCATGGTGAGGCTCCTCCATCCCCTCACGTTTGGCTATTTTCTGGCCAAGCGGGTTTCGCTGGTTCCGCTCAGGTTCCTGACCCTAGAGAGATTTTTGATCTCCAGATCAGACAAGGAATCCGAGAGGCGGTTCCTATTTTCTTTGATTTTGTTCCGGGAAAGATTCAGGGTTGGCCTATATGGGTAGACAAAGAACTGTCTGATGCTGAGTTCGTGGGTCGTTTGGAGCGCGCCGGCATCCTAAAGGCAGTGGCTATTTCCAGAAACCTTGAGGGTTTCAGAGACGCCAAAGGGCTCAGGCATCTGGTACGTCGTTGGTGTCCTTCCCTTCATACTTTTTTCTTTTCTACTGGTGAATTGACAATTACCTTGGAGGATGTGGTTAATAACTTCCTCCTCCCGGTGTTTGGTGAAGAAAATCCCTTTGATATTGATCTTTCTGGTGAGGATCTCGTGGTAGAAGAGAAATTATTTGGTCATTTTGGTGGCCGCTCCGCCTCTCCTGGTGGTAAACCGGCTAGGATGGGGAGATGGGTGATGAACCTCTCTCGTGAAAAGGATAAGGAAGTGAGGTGGGCCGGTTTCCTGGCTTTTTGGCTTAGTAAATTTTTGTTCAGTGAGTTCCCTGGGTACGGAGTTAAGTCTTCATTTTTTCCATTGGCAATCAAGTTGGCTCGGGGTACCCAGTATCCTTTGGCCCCTCTGTTTTTGGGTCATGTTTATTCTCAACTGGACCAGCTTCATGGAGACGAGGCTGAGGGTGACTCATGCTATGTGATTACTTCATCTCTTCATTGTGCCATTCTTCAAATTTTTATGTGGGACCATTCTGCAGCTACCTTGGCTAAGTGTAGAAATTTGAAGTTTGTGAAGGACAAGTTCCAAGGATCCCCCGACATAGTGAAGGGTCTTTGTGGCAATTCTACTGATGTCTTTCCCATTATTTTTCGTTGGATTAGCTTAAAAGGTGGTGGCCTCAATCTTGTGGAGTTGTTTGACCAAGCAGAGAGCTTATGTTGGAGATCCCCTCGTGAGTTTGGTCCTGGCTTTGCGTGTGATTCTGTGTTGTCTTCTTTCTTATCTTCAACAGGTAATACCTTCGACTTGCGCCGTGGTGATGAGGGCAGTCTGGCTTATCTTGCCTGCATTAGCCCCTCCTGGCTTCCCGTGCCTTCTTCAAGTGGCCCAAAGTACACTCATTATTCAGCACATCGGGTACTTCGACAGTTTGGTTTTGATCAAGATATCCCGCCAGTTTTCAAGGATGTGGTGCCATCCCTTCCTTCCTTGGATCCTTTCTTGAGGCTGCAGGCCTTTTCTTATTGGTCTCAGAGGAGCCCCCAGTTCGTAGTGCCTGACTCCCAGAGAGGAGTCTTTGCTTCCAATGGCTATACCGGTTATTGGAGAAAAGTACAAAAATCTTTTGTTGACTATGTTGGCACTGGTACAATTCGGGAAGTCCCGAACTCTAGCATTGTTTCTGCTCCGACAGCTAATAGACGTTTATCCCTTCCTACTGCTGGGATTGTTTCTGCTGCTGCAAGCAGCAAGACTGGGTTTGCAGAGTGGCATTCCTCCAGGGGAGGTTGGGTGACTTATGGACAGGATTTTCCTGAAGCCTGGCTGGGTGACAGTCTTATCATTGGTACTTCCTCTGGGGTGCCCATAAAAAAGGGTGCAACAGAGACAATTAGTGTTGCTACTGCTAAAGGTAAGGATGTTAAGTTGAAGAAGATGAAAGCTGCTGATGCTGGCGAAAGTGCAGGGGGTGTGGAGATAGGCTCTGAAGCAAAAAGAAGGAAAACGGGGAAATCTCAAGCACACTTGGCATCCCACGAAGGCAAGGATGTCAGGGAACCTTTAGTTTCAAGGACCCGGAAGAAGACCAAGGTAGAGTCTTCTTTTCCCCAGGTTCCTGTGACTGCTTCAGTCCATGGTTCTTTAGGATCCTCTGGTTTGGTATCCCAGCCTCCTTTAGGACCCTCTGGGCGTACTCGTAGTAAGCAAAAGACTTCCAGAGAATCTGTAGAGAGAGAGAGAAGGGCAAGACTTCTTTCCTTCTTCTCTCTTTTTTTTTGTTGCATTCATTTTCTATCTTTGCTGACGAGTGATGATTTTCTTTGCAGTCCAAGCGCAAGTCTGATTATAAGAAGGGTAAGAGTCAATCTTCCGGAGACGACGTGGTACGTGTGTTCCCCCTTCTTCTGTTCTTTCTGTGTTGCTAGCATTCCTGCTGTTTTTTTTTTTTTTTAGTATTGCCTTCTCTGCTTCTCCTTTCTTTAGGTGGAGGTATCCCCTCCTGTGACTGGCAAGGCTCTGGGGGAGGAAACTATCACAGCTCTTTCTGTCATTTTTCCTGTTATGGGGGAGGAGCCCCCTACTGATGACCCTGCTGAGGAAATTGGGCAGCCGATGCAAGGTTCCCAGGACTCTCAGGATCCCAAAGCTTCTAGGATCCCATCATCTCAGAGTCCCCATCTCGAACGCACTCCTAGTCCTATCAAGACTGTGTTTCCTCAGTCCTCGTCAGATAAAGGTGCTTTGGGAGACACTCCTTTATCCAAACAAACAGGTAAAGCTTGTTTCTTTTTGAAATAACGTTATGTTTCACTCTCTTTCCCAGTTTCTCTTGAGTTCCTTCTTTTCCTTTTAGGTCAAACCAGTGAGAAACCCGTTCCCAGTGTTGCCTCTTCTTTAGAATCAGAGAGCTCAGAAGGTGAGTGCAAGCTGTTCCATCGTGTTTTCCCTTTTTTTTTATATATATGGCGAAGCCCCCTGCATCTATCCCTTCCTTTAGCCAATTTGCCATTGGTCCCTCACCTTTTCTTCAACTTGCCTTATGTTCCTTCCCAGAATCTTCGGGGAAGTCAGGAGATCAGGAAGAAGAGGTTCTGCCTCAAGAAACTGGAACCGCTTTGTTCTTCTAAATCTGTTCTTCTTTTTCTTTTTCTTCTTTCTCCCTTTTTTTTTTGAATGCTGATACAGGCTTTGCAGGTTCTGAGCCTGTTATCCCTGAAGGAATTGTGAGACCTGTTGGAGTTGCTGACCTTCATCCAGAGCAAAAGGCTGCAAGTCCTCAGGTTTCTGCAAGTGGTGACACGGTGATGGGGGATGCCTCGAAGGTGGCTGCATCAGATCTTGATTCGAAGCTTTCCTCTTTCCTGGCTCGCTTCGATCTTTTGGAATTCAACAGTCTTCCTGCCAGCCACTTTCATGTCTTTGGGTCTTCTTATGGCAGCTTCCTGCGCTTCTCTGTTCCTGTGGAGGGCTTGCCACTGCTAGAGAGCCTGCTCAAGAGTCACGGGGATTTTACCAGTGGCTTTAGGGGAGGCATTTTTCTAGGCAACATTTTGATGGAGTTGCTGTGTGCTGTGTTGATTTCTCTAAGGAATTCCTCTGTTGATTCGTTGTCTGAAGAAAAGCTTCTGGAATGGAGAGGGGTGGTGCAGGACCTTCTAGAGGCCAAGTTTAATTTGTCTTTCCTGCTGGATCACTTGCGTCTGCTGGCTCATATGCTGTTTCAAAGGCAATCATTCAAGAGTATAGACACTGAGATAGCTGTTGCTGAGGAAGCTTTGGCTCATGCTCACAAAGTTCTACAAGATTTGAAAGTCAAGCGGCAGAGGATCCTTTCTTCTTTGGCTGTTCCTGCTATTTCTCCAGATGCTTCTCTGTTGGCCGGCCTCATTCCTTAGCTTTTTTTTTTACATGAACAATTTGGGGTTGTATAAGTTTTTTTTTTTTGAACATTGCTCTGCTCTTTGCTTTCTTTTTTGTGCTTCAAGACTGCTACTTATTTCTTAGTATGTGAATCTGCCTTTTTCCTTAGATATATATATTGTTTTTACTTTCCTATGACTCTTTTCTTCCCTGAGTCCTGGACCATGGTTTCCACAGGCTTCACTGTAAGTTCTGGTCCAGGTACTTGGTGACTTATTGTGCGAGTACTGAACTGGGTACACTAGTATCCTTCTCTGTGTATTATTTTTTTTTTGAGATATGGTCCCAGTTCATGAACTTTTGACAGGTTCCCGTTTTGCCAAGTGCTAGGCTAGGTATCCTAGATATTTTCTTTTATTCTGTGATCCTAGACCTATGCACTTGGGACTGTTTGTGGGATATCCGAAATTATTTGTGAGGTGGATCCTGGGCCATATGTAAAAAGGGTATTACACATTCTCCCCTTTTTTTTTTGACTCAGGTATCCTTCCTTGAATTTATCCATATTTGGTCTTTGCAGTAAAAAAAAAACTTAAATGTTGCAGAAACAGGAATTCCATTAAAACATGATCATTTTTTTTTTTTAGGAACAAATAAAAGTCTTTTGGTGCAGCATTGACCACAAAGTGTCAATCTATCACATGTTCCTGAACAAAATTATCTTAGACCAGAATTCTTGATAAAGGCTGAAAATAAAAAGACAAAATAAAAAGGAAATTAGCAGATAGTGCAGTTGGTGAAAGGACCCTGAGGTACTGGGGATCCCCTTGTCCTCATGCATAATATTGCTTCAGCCACTTCCCATTTATGGGTTCTGTCAGGACTGTTCCATCTTCTTTAGCAAGGTAATAATATCCACTTTCATGAGCTGTGTTGATGATGTAGGGTCCTTCCCATTTTGGGGTGAACTTGGAAGGCCCTGGCAGGTTCCTCCTCACGTGCTCCGCCATCCTTAGCACTAATTGCCCTTTGGTGAACACTCTTGGGCGTACTGCTTGTGCATATGCTCTGGTCATTCTTTGCTGGTATCTGTGGCTCCTTTTCTTGGCCAGTTCCCTTTCTTCTTCTAGTCCTTCCAGATCTACTAATCTCTTTTCATTGCTTGCGTCTTCACTTTCTCCCTAATTTTCTTCAAGAACTACCCTTGGTGTAGGAATGATTAACTCCACAGGGCTGATGGCCTCTGTTCCATAAACTAGGGAGAATGGGGAGAATCCTGTGGCTGTCTTTACAGAGCTCCTACATGCCCAAAGCACATCTGCCAGATGGTCACTCCATTTTCCTCCATACTCATGCTTCATTTTCTTAAGGATTTTTAATATTACCCTGTTAGTAGCTTCAGCTTGGCCGTTTCCTTGTAGGTAGTATGGGGTAGATCTTCCCTGCTTGATGTGGTATGCTTCAGTTAATCCCTTCACATCTTTATTTATGAATGGGGTTCCATTGTCGCTGATCAATCTTCTGGGGATCCCGAATCTTGTAATGATGTGGTCTCGAATGAAATTTGCTACAGCTGCTCCAGTAGCTTTTTTCAAAGGGATGGCCTCTACCCATTTTGTAAAGTACTCCGTGGCTGCCAGGATCCATATATAACCATTGGATGGAGGATTTATGGGCCCTATGAGATCGAGCCCCCAAGTATGAAAAGGCCATGGTGTTGTCATATCCTGTAGGACATTTGGGTGAGTGTGAATCGCATCCCCTAGGACTTGGCAAGCATGACATGTTTTGACCAGCTCCTCAGAGTCTCTTTTCATCGTTGGCCAGTAATACCCCAACAACAGTAACTGCTTGTGCAGCCTTCTCTTCCCTGGGTGACTTCCGCAATCTCCAGAGTGCACCTCTCTGACTACTTCTCTAGCTTCCTTCGGTCCCAGGCATCTGAGGGGATCCCCGTGGTATCCTTTTTTGAACAAATATCATTCTGCAAGAAATACCTGCACGCCAGTTTCTTGAGCTTATGGGCCAGCTCCTTGTCGGTTGGCAGGATACCCTGAGCCAGGTATCCTATGAAAGGAACCCGCCAATCTTCTGTAACAAACACAGCGTAGCTTTCTTCTTTATCGATTGCCAAACGACATTCCTTACATTTCCCCTGTATGACTGCTGCTTCCTTGTCCATGTCTGGCCAGTAGTACCCCATGCGTTGCATCCTCTTGTATAGGCTGACTTTTTCTACAACTCCACATGTTTGGGCGTGTAATTCTTCTAATTTCAACTTTCCTTCCTTCTCGGTGATACATCTGGACAGTATTCCTCCTGGCAGTCTTCTGTACAATTCTCCTTCTATTTGAGTGTAATCCATTAGCTCTTTGATGTTCCCCCTAGGATTTACTTCTTTCATCCTTTCTTTGACTTCGTCCCTCCAGTCCCACTGTTTGGATTCCCCTGGGTACATTCCTTGGAGGATCCTCACAATAGAATGTTCCTGCCTTCCTATTTTTATCAGTGTATCTCTCCCATCAAATGGTATTTGGGATCCCAGGGTGGCGAGAGCATCTGCGAACCTGTTTTCGCTTCTTTGAGTGTATTCTATGCTGAAGGTTTGAAACTCCATTTCCAGTCTTTGTGCCCAAGTCCTGTAGGCTGCTAAGCTTTGTTCCCGTAATGCAAAGTCACCTTTTACTTGGGAGACTACAAGATTAGAATCTCCCAGCACTCTCATGTGTTTCACTCCTATGCTGAGTGCTATAGTCAACCCAGTCAAGTATGTCTCATACTCAGCTGCATTATTAGAGCATGAGAAACCAAGCTTGAAAGACAGGGGCATGACATCCCCATTTTCACAGCTTAGTACAATTCCTACCCCATTTGAAGTTGCTGTAGCTGACCCGTCAAACCTCATAGTCCATTTCTTCCCTGGGATCTCCATCACTGCTACCTCACCAGGGATTTCTTCGCTCAGCGGGCCTTCTTCCTTCCCTGGGAATTGAGCTAGCAAATCTGCTATGGCCTGGCTCTTTACAGCCTTGGGAGTTCTTGTGCCTATATCATATTGTGAGAGCAATACTAGCCATTGTGCCATCCTTCCCGTGAGGAGGGGCTGGTGCAGGAGTGCTTTTATGGGGTGGGACTTAGTTACCAAGAGGATTTGGTGAGCTGAGAAGTACCTCTTCAACCTTTGGGAGGCATAAACGATTACTAGGCAGGCTTTCTCTATTCTGGGGTACCTGGTCTCGGTATCCTTGAGTATTCTGCTTACATAATATATGGGCTGCTCATTTCCTTGGTCATCTTCTTGCGCCAGCAAAGCTCCTATTGCCTGAGAGTTTGATGCTAAGTATAGCAACAGAGGTCGCCCACGTACTGGTGCCTGGAGGGTGGGCAGATGGTTCATAATGCTCTGAATTCTTTGAAAAGCTTCCTGCTGCTCTGTTCCCCAGGTGAATTCATTTCCCTTTTTCAGTAGTTTTGATAAGCCTGCCGTGGCTGAGGCTAAACCAGGCACAAACCTCCTGATATATGAGACTCTTCCCAGGAAGCTTTTGAGTTCTCTAACAGTAGTTGGTCTTCTCATCGTGGCAATAGCTGTGGCCTTGGCTGGATCCACGCTTATGCCTTTGTGATGTACCAGGAACCCAAGGAACTTTCCAGCAGACACTCCAAAGGCACACTTCATGGGGTTCATACGTAACTTGTATTTCCTGCATCTTTCAAAGACCTGCTCAAGTACTTGGAAATGTCCTGTTCTGGTTTTTGACTTGACCACAATATCGTCTACATAATCTTCCATCTCCTCATGCATCATGTCATGGAAAATGGCTGTCATGGTCCGTTGATACGTAGCCCCCGCATTTTTTAGGCCAAAGGGCATTACAGTGTAGTAAAAGTTCCCAATCGGAGTTCTGAATGCCGTCTTCTCTGCATCTTTGGCTGCCATGCGAATTTGATTGTATCCACTGTACCCGTCCATAAACGAGAACATTGAGTTTCCTGCAGCTGAATCTACAAGGAGATCGATATTGGGCAAGGGAAACTCATCTTTAGGACATGCCTTGTTCAAGTTGCGAAAGTCTACACAGCAGCGGATTTGACCATTCTTCTTCTTCACAGGTACAATGTTGGAAAGCCATTTTGGGTGTTGGATGGGTTTGATAAAACCAGCTGTTAGTAATTTCTTGACTTCTTGGACTATTTGAGCTTCTACCTCAGTGTGGAAGACCCTGGCTGGTTGGACTACTGGCCTCACCCCTGGTTCCACATTAAGAGAATGGACTACCAACTCCGGGTCTAGACCAGGCATCTCATCATAAGTCCATGCAAACACATCTCTGTATTTTTGAAGTAAGGTTACCAGTTGTTCTCTTTCTTGAGCCACCAATTGACTGCTAATGAAAACAGGTTTCCGGGATCCTGGTTCTGTTCCCAGGTCTACTTCCTTCAGTTCTTCCTCGGGCTGAATCTGGGCCTCCTTAATTGGTTCTTCTGGGATTTCTTCTTGGGCCATCATGCAACTTGGTGGTCCGGGACCTTCCTGCACAATGCATTCGGGTCCCGCGCACCTTCACAAACGATAAATTAGCCTTCCCCCAGGTTCCCGCACCACCACACATTCTCGGGATCCTGAAGAGCTGGGCTCCCTCTTTTGTCTTTTTCTTTCTAAAAGGTTTCTCAGGTCACGGGTGCCCCTTCCTCCTTCTTCTTCTTCTAGGATAGGTGCCCCCGGGGTCCCTGGGGTGGGGTTCTCATCATCTGGCTCCAACTCATCATAAAACATTGTTTCTGCAAAGTTCACTTCTCCCTGGCTGAAAGGATTATGATTGGCAGGGATCCTTATGGGCCTCCCATTCAGTCTCCCTTTAATGCATTGATGGAACGTGGATGGAATAAGGCGATGTTTGTGAAGCCACGGGCGTCCCAGCAGCACGTGATAAGAAACTTCTGCATTAATCACATGAAACCTTGTCAAAGCTACTATTGGCCCTACCCTTAAGGCTAGCTGTACGTATCCTTCTGTTGCTTCCACTGATCCTCCAAATCCTGTTATCTCCATGGGGGTCCCCAGGATCCTTCTGTCAGCTAAGCCAACAGCTTCCAAGGTACTCAAGGCTATGAGGTTGAGTGATGCCTCTGTATCCACCAGTGCTCTCCTGACTTGAACGCCGTTTATGGTGGCCATTAAATAAAGGGGTCTACGGTGGTCTGGGTGCTCAATCTCCATGTCCTCATCAGTGAAAGTTATTGCATTGGTTGTCTCTAGGAAAGCGCGACTAGCATGTGACTCAGCTGTAAAACATTCCATCCCTGAATCTGCTGCTATACTCATGAGAGACTCTGTAGCCACTCTTCTTGCTTCTGGTCTGAATCCTAATTGATTGAATAGTGACCTGAACTTAGGATTCTTTTGGAGGGTCTTGACTGTACTCGGGTGGAAGGATCCTTCAGATTCTCCTGCCTCTGCTGGGTTCCCATGTATTACTACTACTACCACCCCTTTTCCTTTGTGGTTAGGTAAGGGGTTCCTCTGCACTTCCGGTTCCTTCTGGGTGAGCTCCAGGGTTCCTTCTCTCAACTTTTTGTGGAATAGTCTGCGAAGGGTCCAGCAGTCCTTAGTGGAGTGCTTCACATAGTTATGGATTCTGCAAAATAAAGGATTCTTCCTTTCTTCTTCGGTTGGTGGCCTGGACACAGTGAATGGCCTAACAACCCCATCTCCAATCCATTTGTCTAGGACATGGCTTAACTCCTCAGCTGTGCATGGGATCACTGGTGGTTCTTCAAACACCTTCCCGTCTGGTCTTTTCCTTTTTTCTCCTGTTGATGCTGTCATAGCTTGGGATGCGGGCAGCCTTTTGGTTCTCATGGTTTGCGCCGTCCTTCTAGTTCTTTGCAGCAGATCAGCAAACTGCGTGATACATAAATTTTCAAGGTTGAGCCTGTAGTCAAAAAGCATGTTGGCTATGCAGGTTTCCACGAGCTCCTTTTCTTCGTGGTCTCCGTAGCAGTCTAAAGACACATCTTCGAATCTTTTGATGAATTGAACAGGATCTTCTCCAGGTCTCTGCCTCACCATTTGCAGATTCTGGAAAGTGATTTTGTCTTCACCAGGGTAATATTTGGCGCAGAATTTTTCCATCATCTCATCCCAGGTCTTGATGGACCCGGGTCTCAGCGTGGTGTACCAGGTGTATGCCCTATCTACCAAAGATTTGGCAAATTCCCTTAGACATAATTCTTTGTCTCCTGCATAGGGGCCCATAGTGTGGACAAACCTGCTCACATGTTCCACGGCACTTCCATTCCTCCCATCGAAAGGATGGAACTTTGGGGGTTCGTATCCCTTAGGATATGGTTTGCCAAGGAGTTCTGGAGGGAACGGGGGATCCCGAGAGAATTGCTTGGGGATCCCTGAGAGTTTTTCCCTTTCTTGCTCCAAGAGGGCATTGACGTCTGCCAGTGTCAAATACTGAGGGTTGGCTCTTCCTCCTACTGCTGACCCTCCTTCTGGCTGGGTCCCATCTTGGTGGCCAGTAGGGGGAATGTTGTCTCTGACTTCTTGTGTCCTGCCTTCTTTGAGAAGACGAACTTCTTGCTCCAAATCCTTTAACATTGCTGTCATCCTGGCCATTAGGTCTGGTTCCTGTCTTGCGTGTCTTTGTTCCGACACAACCTCCTGTTCCACCAAGGGTATCCCACCTCCTTGCCTGGAGACTTCCTCGTTTTCTCCTACAGGCTCAGAGGCCATAGGTGGCACATTGGTTCCTTTGCTGTTTCTTTGTCTTGGAGGCATTCTCTGTGAAGGGATTGTTTCTTCCTTCTTCTTTGCCCAGTCCCCAGCGAAGTCGCCAAAATGTGAGAGTGTCTTTTTCGGGATACTCAGGCCCAAGGATCCCGAGCCTGAATGAAAAAGAAAAAGGGGATTTGGTGGACTGGGCCTTGACTCACCGCAGCTAAATGGCTGTTTAAGAATCAAGTGAATGCAGAGAATGTTCCTGACATCATACAAAAGGATGACAAACAAGGATATCGAGGAGTGCCAAAATTAACAACGCAAGTTCAGAAGGAAAGATTAAGCAGGATTAGCAAGACAATAAAAAAAAATACTGTGGGGATCCTGGGAACAATATTTCATTAAAGCATTATCTATTTGATCACAGCAAGCTTACTAGGACGTGATACAAGGTCCAATCAAGCTCAAAAATTGCAGCCTTGAATGGCTATTTCAGCCTTCAAAACTTGCGAAGTTTGATTCTCGTTGGATCCGAGTATGTGCCATAGTTGCTTTTACAGGATATCGGGAAGCAATATTTGTTTTCCCTTGGTATTTTCTTTCTGCCTAAACTTTCTGATGATTTTTCCTAGAGAATCTCTCCTTTCTATTGTGTTTCTTTCCCTCTTTTTCTCGCTGCCTTCTTCACAACCCATCCTCTCCTTTTATAGTGGAGTTTTCTGGGCGTCTTGGGGAACCGTTGGTTCCCCTGTTTTGGTCTTTTGCAAACAGAGTATGTTCTGTCCTCATCATCTCGGTAAGTCCCCTTTTCCGTTTTCTCTCATTCTTTCCTTCTCTTGGTTCTGATTCCTTCGAAAGCTTCTGGTTGGCCATCCGCTTTGGGATGTGCTGAGGTATGCCTTTCTCGGCATCCTCACTTCTGGTGTCTTTTACTTCTCCGTTTCTTTCCTATTTGGGCGGAATCCTGTTCTGCTCTTTTGAAATCGTTTTGTTAACATTCTTCTTCCTTGTTTTTGGTTCCCCGACGCCTTTTCTGTCTGTGCCATGAAGGGTCGCTTGCGTCCTTTTGTTTTTTCCTTGTTTTTCTTTCTATCGATCTGTCCTGGTCTTCTTTTTTCTTCGCGCTCATTGATGGTGCCCGAGGATCCTTGCGTCTTATACTTTGCTATGATGTTCTCTCTTTTTCTTCTTTGGTTGCTTTTCCTTTTCTGGGCTTCGGGATCCTCAGGGCCTTTTGTATAATCCCTTTGGACTTGGTCTTTTTTCTTCTGGGCTTAACTCACTCTTTCTTGGGCTTAGCTTATTCTTTCTTGGGCTTATTTTACTGTGATTTTTTAGACCTCAACACTATTTAAAAGCCCCAAAGAAAATATCATTTACAAAAGAATAATGCTAGAGATACAAACTATTTATAAAAAATTTTACAAACTGCTGATGTGGCAACTGGCGAGTGATTATTAGTAAATGAAAAAAAGTGATATTAATGGTGGGCCTAGATGAAAACCAACGAAAGGTTGACCATATCAACATTTTATAAAAATGTTGTAAAATAGTTTGTGCCTTTAACATTACTCTTTACAAAATAATCCATGGCAAAAACTATGAGAAACTATACAAATTGTTATTTAAAACCCATGGAAAATTAATACCCAAAACCTATTGTAAATATCTATTAAAGCTCATGAATACATTCCATTTTTACTAACAACTAAAGCCCCTGTAGAATAAATATCTGTGGCAATATATGGTAGCTTTGTCCATTTTGTAGGGCTTATAATGAGAAAGCAAAATGATAGGCCCAAGTGGAGAGAACCACCAAGTCAAAGGCCCACCAAAATACTTAAACCTCATGGCCAAGCCCAACATGAAGTCTCAACCAAAACAGCTCATGTGTGCAAACTGACCCAACTAGAAAGCTTCATTCAGTTTTGCCTTTCGCTGGAGAGCACCTTAAGAAGTAACCAATCTCCCAAACCAAATTAGGAGCTGACCACCTGTCCCATCAGCCTCTCTACCACTGTCATTTCTAAGGTGAACAGTGCTAAGGGGCTGGGCTGACACTAAAAAGCTGAAATGCAATAAATTCCATTCTTCCTCCCTAAATTTCAGTTACTGCTGGAGAAAGTCATGACCAAATCATCCAAATTTCAGCAAAAAACTAAAGGGGAAATATCAAAAAACTAATTCATGAACCAAGCCCATGAATTCCTAAAGGGGAAATATAAGGAAATGTGGTTTGGAGGACATAAAAAGATCTCTAGCGGAGCTCCCTGAAGTAGGCTAAAAGCTTGACACCTGGCTTAGGGTGATAGCTCCTAATCTTTGAAGCTCAAATCTTAGTTGCAACAACCAAGTTCTAGCCCCATGTATGTCTTGATCTTATTGGCTGAGATCAATTTCCAAATCTCAACACTTAATGACATTACCCAAAGAACCACCGCACACCCTTGGTGTAGTGGTCACTTCACAAGTATAAGTACTTGTGGGGTGGGGGGGGGGAGTTCAAGTCTCCAGGAAAGAGTTTCACACACATATACACTTAGATTAAGCTAAAATAGAATTTCTATCTTGTATATAAAAAAAAAAAAAATGACATTACCCAAAGAAGGTAAAATACCCAAAAGCAAATCACACAATTTTTGGCCAAATCCTAGGTTAAATGCTCTGAATTTCAGCTCCATCTAACATTGCCCAAAGGAGACAAACATTCAAAAACAAGCTCACACCATTTTTGGCCAAATCTCATGATGGATATTTTGAAAATTCTCTTACTGATCAAACCCAACATTTTTGGCTTTTGCTAATTGCTCCCTAAGCTTCACTATAAAAGGAAAGAACCATCTACTCACCAGGGGGATGAAATCCTCTCAAAGTCTCCATCAATCTTGCTAACCCTTGATTCACAAATAAGTTCCCTTTTTAGTTAATAAATGCCCATACCCATCAACTCACGAATATTCCTTCCATTTTGCAACAAAACCCTACACCATAAAGGTCTCATGATTAGTTAAAATCAGTCTCTCTCCACCATGGTAAAAAATAGCCAATTTCCTTTACCATTTTATTCTCACATTACCATATATTTGCTCATCCACTCATATAAGAGTAGTTTCCATCATTTACCATACATCTTTCCACATATTTCATCATGGGCATAAGATCCTTGGTTAAATATTTGCTGCACTAAGTTAGGTGTCTTTCTCTCCCTTCATTCCATCCTAATTTTCCTCTTTTACTTGTAATTATAGCCTTTAATCCTTATTTATTGCTATAATAATGAAGGTCATAATATCTTGGATACTATGGAATTTTTCCCTCATGTTGACTTAATAATAATGAGAAAAATATATGATTTTTATTATGTAAACACACTTATTAATCTGTCATACGTCTACCACTAGAGGTCTGTCATATTCACTGCTGGAACATTTTCCTCTTGTGTACTTGTTATAACGGGCCCACTTTTATATTAACCGACTATAGAGGAAATGCATAATTTTTACTATGCAAATACATTTATTAATTTTCCTAATGTTTACAGCTGGATGTTTCTCTTGTTCACCACTAGAATATTATTTAAGCACTTATTGTGGTGGGTCATCCTTTGTGGTAGCTTATCTTTGCAAGAGGTATTTTTTAGGCTTTATTATAATCTTTTTTAAATGCAACCCGGACTTTGAGCAAAATGGGCCTTTCTTACTTCACTGATAGACTTTGGGCCATATTCCAAGCCCAAAGTTGAGTCTTGGTCTTGGCTTCCCAAATATCATATTGGCAATGAAAAAACTACCCCAGACAATGAGTTTGTATTAAATTTGTTGCTTATTAAATTTATAACAATATTATCATGTGATATTTATCATGGGTCTTTCTTACTTCACCGATAGCCCTTGGGCCATATTCCAAGCCCAAAGTCGAGTTTCGGTTTTGACTTCCCAAATATCATATTGGCAATGAAAAAACTGCCCTCGATAATGAGTTTGTATTAAATTTGTTGTTTATTAAATTTATAACAATATTTATCATGTGACTTTTTTAAGTGGGTTAAATGGATTGAATTTGTGTCAACCCTACATGTTTAATATTAAACAGGTTAAAATGGTGTCACATTCGTGTCAACCCAACATGAATCGTCTATTAAGTGTATCAAGTGATTCATGTTGTGTCAACTTGCTTCATTAACAGGTCATGTTAGGGTTGAACGGTCATGACATGATTGTTAAATGGATCAGATTCAAGTTGACCATTTAGCTAAATACCCCTATCTTGACATGACACGCGAACCCAAATTGACACCCATAGTAAGGATTGGTTTTTAATAATTAGGCTAGCACTTCCCATTAGAGTAATTATAGAATACTCCTGGAGTACCATAAATGCACATTCCTCCATTTCACCTAATTGTGGGTCCCACTAGTTAAATTAATAGTGAGACCTACAATTCATGTGAGAATGGAGGGAGTACACATTCATATTACTCTTGGAGTATTCAATAATTTTCCCATCAATTGAGTGTGTGATTTTTTTTCTTTTTCTTTTTTGAAGTGGGATTTGAACATAAATAATTTATTTAAAGATAAGAGAGTTTATTACTAATTAAGCCAACTGGATTGTGATACCTTTCCTAAATATAAAATAAAAAGGATTATAATACCTTTTTTTGAGAGATTTTTAATCTATAGCATCTGCTTCTGATGATAGCTCTTTATCATCATACCAAAACACCAATTAGTTTTTGGTGCAGGTGGGGATTGAAACCTAATTCTCTTATTCAACCATCAGAGAACTTACCAGTTGAGCTGCTTTTTTCTTTTTTTTTTTGAAAATACTAAGTATTAACACACACACACACAAAGGGAGAGGGGATAAGGTTTTTTTAAAAAACTTACAGTGGTATATATTAAAAAGTGCCTACTAATTGAGCTAATTAGAACCCATAACTAGATTATGATACCTGATATCATATTTATGTTATGATCATGACAAAATAATATTTTTTTACTATTAAAATGACTCTTTTTTGTTAATAAAGAAATAAATTTAGACCTTAGTGCTAACTATTCCAATGCCCTCATCAAGCAATAATGACTCTAATTTTGGGCAAACGAATTTTTGTATTTACAAGATTCAAGTGATAATTCAATGACCTATCAAAAAAAAAAAAAAAGTGATAATTCAATGGTAATGGTATAGTAAATTTTCGACTTATGTTACTATTTTTTATATTGGTGAAATACCAACTTAGTGCTCATTAGTAGGATTAGGGTAGTTATAGCTCACTAAGTCCAATGGATAAGGATATTTCCTACTAAAATCTTTTCTTTTCTTTTTTTGATAATCTATTTCTTACTATAATCACGACCAGTAGAGAAGTTATCTTTAATAAGCCCCTACTACTTTTTCTTTTTTTAAATTAAAGAAAAAATTAATAATGCTTTTTGACTAAAAAAAATAGGTTTATAAAATAGGATTTTACTAACGGATGCCCTAAGGCATTTTTTAATAAACTATTTTAGAAATTTTTTTTATGAAACAATGAAAAAAAATTTCAATTTTACATAAAATAATTTTATAAATTTTATTTTTTTTGAGAATACTAATTATTTTAATACACACACACGGGGAGAGGAGAGAAAGTCTTAAAAAAAAACTACCAGTGGTCTAAAATGATTGATTAATAGATGCCCTAATGGCATCCATTAGCTAGACCCAATAAAATAAAATTTATTATCGTTTAAATATTAATTAAACCAAAATAAACAAATAGATGTTCTCTTTCATTCCCTCCTTGTATAAAAGCAAAAATAACACCCCCCCCCCCCCCCCCAAAAAAAAATAAGAGACGTATACTATATATACATCTATAAATACACAAACTTTGTGATAAACAGTACCCTGGTACCAAGATACTACACATCTGCAAGAGGATTGCTGATCCACGGATAGCAAATGCACCAAAAATCGAAAATTCCTTTCTTTTTTTTTTTCTTTATTGGATGTGTTGTGCAGAGAGCACCTCAGGACTCAAATCAATAACAGTAAATAATCGGAAATTAAATAATAAGCACACACACAAAGAACACAAGAATTTACGTGGTTCAACAAACTGGCTACCTCTATGGCGACGATGGAGAAATTTCACTATAAAAAAATAGAGAGATATAACAGTGCACAAGAATACTCTCAAGAAACCCAAATCCCAGTTACACCCTAGCACTCTCTCATAGAAACAATAAGAATAGAAGTTGACTGCCTCTCTTTTCTCTATTTTCTCTTATGCGGCTGCATTTACTAGGTTAATAGAATTTTCAAATTCTCTCTATATATTTGCCGTTTATCACAAACCTAATATATATATATATATATATATATATGTTATAGGTCGGCAATTACTAGGAATTATATTCCTAGTTGTATTCGGTCATACTTGACCGACATACAAATAGTGGGCTTGTGGGCTTTAGTGGCAATTCAAGCCACCCACGTCAACAAATCTCCACCTTAGCTTGAATTGATCAAGCTACATGAGAAAACTCCTCCATCCACCTTAGCCCTTAAGGGCTCACAAGTTGCAAACACCAATCAAGTCCAAGCAGTGCTTGAACTTGTCTGTTGGAACTGGCTTTGTTAACATTTCAGAGGCATTCTCACTAGTGAGAATCTTCGACAAAGAAATATCACCAAACGAAACCCATTCTCTGATCTTGTGATACCGCACAGCAATATGTTTTGTTCTTGCACGATATACTTGATTCTTCGCCAAATGAATTGCACTTTGACTATCACAATGTAGCACCATGCTATCCTGCTTGAAACTAAGCTCATTAACCAGTCCACTAAGCCAAATGGCTTCTTTTCCTGCCTCTGTCCTCGCCATATATTTTGCTTCTATAGTGGATAAAGCAACTGAATCTTGTAATGTAGACTTCCAGCAAATTAGGCCACCAGCAAACCTAAACACAAGCCTGTCATGGACTTTCTAGAATCAAGGTCCCCTGCATAGTCGGAATCCACATAACCCGCAACTTCTGTACTAGCTCTCTAATCAAATAGGATACCGAAATCACGAGTGCTTGTAAGATATCTAAAGATCCACTTTATTGCATTCCAATGCTCTTTGCCTGGATCCGCTATATACCTACCAAAGATGGACCCACGTTGAGCCCAAAGGGGGCCCGAGCCCCCTCTAGGCCCAAAAAAAAAAAATTTTGAGCAGGTAAAATTTTCAAAAAAAAAAAGGCTTTGGGCCCCCCTTAGTTTTTAGCTTGGGCCCCCTCCCAAAAATCATGAACCCCCCCCCCCTAGCCCATCATCCGGCCAGTCCAGGAGCCCATAACCAATTTAAATATTTTATTAAAATAAAAAATTAAAAAAAAAAAAAAAAAAAAAAAAACACACTCAGATCTTAGCAGTCCAAAACCAAACGGAGAAAGCAAAAAAATGAAGGGAAAAAAAAAAAAAAAAGGAAAGTGAGAGGTGAGACAGAGTACTCAAAGAGACCCACTCACCCACGCTGTGACGCCGCCGCCCACGCCCACGCCATGAGTCTGTGACGCTTGCGAGACCCATCTTGATCTTGCTACCTAGTACCCACGCCGGCGAGACCCACGCGAGAGTCGAGACCCACTTGACGCCGCCCACGCGGGACCCACTTGCCGCCGTCGCCGCCGATTGCTTGATCTACCCAACCTAGCTTCGTTGCTCCAGCCTTCACAGTTCACAGGTATTTACTCTTATCTTTTCCTTCAAAACCTAATAAAATGTTTATGATCTGAGAATCTGAGATTCACAGAAATTGTGCTTGTGCCTTGTGGACTTGTGGTGTTTCATGTTTGTATTTTTACTGATGAGTGATGAACTAAACTGATGTTGGTGATTGTGAATTGAATTTGTGCTGCCTGTGGTGGTTTTTTTTTTTTTTGGCTTTTTGGCTTTTTGGCTTTGTGACTCTGTGTTTGTGACTCCCTCTCTTGTTTATATAGATAAGAGAGATAGAGAGAGACAGAGACAGAGACAGAGAGTAGAGTTTGTAGAGATTAGTTTTTTTTTTGTTGACTGGTAGTTGGGCATAATAGGGACAAGTGGAGTTGGGCAACGGGCAAGTGATAGAAAAAAAAATGTAAAGTTAAGAAAAGTTTTTGTTAGTAGTGTAGAAAGTGGAAATAAATTTAGAGTGTCGGTAGTGGGATTGATTAGGTTAGTGGGTCAGTGTCAAAATGGAAAATGGAAAATGATTTTTTGACGGACTCTTTGATGTTATACATTGAAAAGGATATAGCTTTGACATTTAGTTTGGATTCTGATGAACTCTGGGATATCAGTGGACTGAAAATGCCGGGCCTTGGTAAACTTGCGATTGAATCCTGAGAAAACAAGTAAAAACTCAAAGGAGACCGATGGAAGCTGGCCAAGAACCCTCCGATGGTGAAGTTAGTCTCTCACTGATGACTGAAGGAATGTAAACTTAGTTTCTCCAGAACAGAATGCCTTACTCTTTCATTGGCGTGTGCTTATATAGTATACGGGAAGCGGTTACTTGTTTAGTAACCGCTCCTACAATTGGGGAATCCAACAGGCTTGGAAATAACTTCCGTAACTGATGTAGAAGTTCGTATTGCGCAACGGTTGGTCTTGGCGGGTGACGGTTCGTTCTTCCACTCGGCGGAAATGTAGTAATCCTCCTTTGTCCTTTATGGATGAGGAGATGATAGCAAGCTCGTCCGTCCTTTACAAACGGACGAATGCTAAGAAGCCCGTCTGTCCTCAAGGACGGACGGATGATAGTAAGCTCGTCTTTTCAGTCTGTCTTGAGGACAGACGGACGAGTGACTGATGACTTACCTCGTCTAAGATTTGGACGACGCGTATGGACAAGACGACTTGGCGAATTTTCGTTGCACATCAGTTGCCCCCTTGTTCATATGGGTCGTCTAAGGAGACGAACAGCCAGGCGTTGTACCTAGAAAGCCCATACGTCAAGATGCCACGTGTCACACTCTCATTGGTGACGAGTTTCGTCGATCCATTTTTCGAGACGAATGCCACGTGTCACTCCCTGATTGGTTGTGTCATTTTGTATGCCCAGGTCAATTTCCTATAAATAGGGGAATTCCTGCGTTGCCCCTTGCATTCCTAAGATTTTCGTTCATTGACATTCCTCGTCTAGAGCCTCGTCTAGGATATTCCTAGCGTCCGTAGCCTCCATTCGTCTTAGAGCCAGGTATTCCCTCTTCTCTCGTCTTTTAGGTTTTTTAATCTTCTTGAAGAAAATGTCGTCTAGCGACAGCCTAGAAAAAACCATAGACGAGTACCAATTCGTGTCTAGTACCAGTTCTAGTGGTTCTAGTAGTAGTGATGGGGGGAACTCTACGGACGAGGAATATGTTTCCGGCGTCCCTGGGTTTCCCTTAGAGGCTATACAACAAGAAATTAGGAAGGCCTCAGGGTCCCAAGCAGGTACCTCGTCCAGGGTTTCCTCGTCTGTCCCTCCAACTGTCCCTTTGGACGAGGAGGAGGTCACTGTATTTAGTTGCGCAGTAGACATACCTTCTAAAACAGACGAACAAAGGTTAGATAATCTGAGGGCATGGTACCAGATCCCAGACGAGCTTAACCCTAGGTTGCCCGTCCGTGGAGAATGGTGTTGTGATCCTCGTTTTGGGATAGGTGTCTATGAGGCTTATCTTCTGGGGGGTTTGAGATTCCCTTTAAACGCTTTCATTAGGGAATTACTAGTTAGGTTAGGTTTAGGGATATGTCAGTTTAACCCAAACGCATGGAGATTAGTCATTTCTATGCAAGTCCTATGGAGAGAGGTGTTTAGGGGGGACCGTCCTCTTACGGTGGACGAGTTCCTCTACTGTTATAAACCCTCCGAAATTCATCAATCCCTTGGCTTTTACCAGTTTACTGCCAGGGGCAAAGATTGTAGAATGATTAGGTCCCTACCCTCGTCTGACAGAAAGTGGAAGACGGAGTTTTTCTTCGTCTCCAGGAATTGGGCTGGAAACCCTTCGGACGTTGGACGGGACACTTTTGGTCGTTATACTGGGGACCTAGGGAACCTTCGTCCTCAGGGTAAGTCTTTTTTTTTTTTTTTTTTTTTTTTTTTTTTAAGTTATTATTATTTTTTGCATTCTAACTCATTCCTTTACAGCTGTTGGGCGTCCTTCCCTTAGCAAGTTCCACCGTGATCGCGTCCACAGAGCACGTCTATACGCAGGTAGGAGTTTCCACTTCCTAGTGACTCTTAGACGACTTGCTAAGTGGGGACTTGGTCCTGATCCTTCTGACGAAGCACTCGCGCACGAGATAACAGTAAGGAGAAGTAAGCCTCTAACTCAGGACGTCTTTTACCCCTTTTTTTTTTTATGTTCGCTCTAAAAACTCCCTTTTTCTTTTTCTTTTTTTGTGTTTTAGGAATGGCGACAATGAAGGGTAACAAGGGAAAAGAGGTAGCTGGCGAGGGGGATCGTCCTGAGGCTGGGGACGCTCGTCCTGACACTGTACCTCAGACTCGTCCGTCTGCTGGGGACAAAAGGAAGTCCCTACCAAAGAATTTGGACTTAGGGAGCCTCCCCAGCCGTCGTGACAAAAGAATGAAACAGTCGTCTAAGGTGGCTAAGCCTATTTTGCCTCAGCCCAACCTCTCCGTCCAAACAATCGATGTGGACGTATCTCCACCTGTGGAGACAACCTCGTCCAAGACTCCTCCCAGGACGACTACGTCTGTCTCGTCTCAGCCCCCGCCGAGGGTATCTTCGAACATAATTGAAAACGAAGATTTGGCTTGGCAACGTTTTCAAGAAGCTGTGAAGGACGAGGACATACAGGCTTGCTATGACATGTCTTTAAAAGATTTCGAACATTCTGGTGTTCATGATCTGTTTAAGGTAAATTTCCTTTCGTCTTGCCTTTATTATTTCACTGTCTTTTAGACGTCTTAACCAAGCATTTCTCTTTTGCAGGCCATGTCTAAGTTCATCGCAGCGTCCAGGCAAGCCACTGAGTTGGACAAGACGAGAATTTTGCTGGAGACGACCATAAAGAGCGTGAGGGACGAGAGTAAGAAATGGGCTGGGGTTGCTGCTGAGGCTAAGCAGAAAGAAGCGGAGCAGCAAAATTTGATCGCAGAGTTGAAGGTTGCCTTGGTGGAGAAAGATTCTCGTCTCGACCACCTTCAAGTGAAGAATGACGAGCTGAGTAGTTCCCTCTCCAAGGCCAAGGACGATGCCATTGCAGAGTTCAAAGCGTCCAAGGAATTTACAGACTTGCTGGACCGCAACTATGCGGCGGGTTTTGAAGATTTCAGGATGGACGCTGTTGAAAACTTCCCTGAGGTGGATTTCAACTCTATCAAACTTAATTTGAACGCTGCTACCAGCTCTCTTCTCCAAACCATCTCTGAGGACGTTAATATTGAGGACGATGCCTCCACCCAGCCACCCAGTGCCCCTCCTGCTTAAGAATAAGTTTTTTTTTTTTTTTTTTTTTTTTTTTTTTTTTTTTTTTTTGATCCTTTGTTTTGGGATCTTTTGATGTAATTCAAGTACACTGATCTCGTCCAAAATTCTTAGGACGAGGTATTGAAACTAGTTCTTCGCAAGGGTGTTTGGACGTTGGTTGTCCGCCCTTGAACAGTTGGTGAATTTTACCTTTTATGTATGGACGAGATTTTTCATTTCGTATTCTTAGCTTCTTGCTTTACTCGTCCATATTTGGTGTGTTTAAACCATCTATTAAAATTTCAATGGCTATTTCTCTTCCTTAGACTAAAAATTGTCATGCACTCTGATCGTCCACGGACTTATGGACCTTGCCCGTCCGTAGACTGGGTTTTGGCTCAAAAATCTTGTCTATGGACTTTACTGTTTATGGTCTGGACGTGTGTTTTGCCTCGTCCTTTATATAAGTTTGCCCAGGGCCTAGGCAAGTTGTGGGTTCTTCCTCGTCCTTTGATCTGGACGAGGACGCCTTTACCTTGCTTTTAACCCTTATGGACGAATACGCCTTGGGCTCATTATAGGTTCCACCTTGTTCTTTGACTAAAATAAAGGTGTCTTGCTTTACCCTTAGGAAAGTTTTAGACGTTACATCTCCGCGTCCAGAGAATTTACTCGTCTGATTGACAATTAAAAAATATTTTGTTCTTAGCCACCTTGTAGGTTAGCTTTGAACGAGAATGCCATGGAAATCTGAAATTCACACAACATTTTGTACATTACATAAATATCGTTTACAGATAAGGCACATACATGCTAATGCCTTTTATTTAGTAAGCACTCCATAACTTCGTCCATAATCATGATAAATAACCACAACACAAATAACAAAGTGATAGTATCAAACACAGCATAAAACATAAGTAGAATGTAAATAGGGTAGCAAGCTTCAAGCTCGTCCACAGTGAACCTCATTTCGGCCTGCTTCTACTGGTAGTACCTCCTCAGGTGCTCCACGTTCCAAGGATGTTCTAGCTTTCTCCCGTCCAGGGCCTCCAGGTAATAGGATCCTTGTCTTTTGAAGTTGATGACTCTATAGGGTCCTTCCCAATTGGGGCCCAATTTCCCATGAGCTGAGTTCTTGGTTGCTAAAGAGACCTTCCTCAGGACAAGATCTCCTATGTTGAAACGTCTTGGTTTCACCCTTGCATCATATTGCCTAGCCATGAGGTTCTTGTACTTCGCTGCCCTGTGCTCTGCTTCTGTCCTTACTTCGTCTATAAGATCGAGGTTCAAGCAGAGTTGCTCCTCGTTATCCTTCTCCTCATATGACATCACCCTATGGTTAGCCATGGGTAGCAAGCTTCAAGCTCGTCCACAGTGAACCTCATTTCGGCCTGCTTCTACTGGTAGTACCTCCTCAGGTGCTCCACGTTCCAAGGATGTTCTAGCTTTCTCCCGTCCAGGGCCTCCAGGTAATAGGATCCTTGTCTTTTGAAGTTGATGACTCTATAGGGTCCTTCCCAATTGGGGCCCAATTTCCCATGAGCTGAGTTCTTGGTTGCTAAAGAGACCTTCCTCAGGACAAGATCTCCTATGTTGAAACGTCTTGGTTTCACCCTTGCATCATATTGCCTAGCCATGAGGTTCTTGTACTTCGCTGCCCTGTGCTCTGCTTCTGTCCTTACTTCGTCTATAAGATCGAGGTTCAAGCGGAGTTGCTCCTCGTTATCCTTCTCCTCATATGACATCACCCTATGGTTAGCCATGTGCACTTCCGCAGGTATAACTGCTTCACTTCCATAGGCTAGTTTAAAAGGGGTCTCCCCTGTAGGGGTCCTCACTATCGTCCTGTATGCCCATAGGACACCAGGTAACTCATCTGGCCATACTCCCTTTGCCCCCTCAAGACGAGTCTTGATGATTTTCAGCAAGGATCGGTTTGTAACCTCAGCCTGACCGTTTGCCTGTGGATGGGCGGGGGAGGAATAACGATTTTGGATTCCGAAGTGTAGACAGAAGTCCCTGAAAAGGGTGTTATCAAACTGTCGCCCGTTGTCGGAAACTAGTACCCTGGGTACTCCAAACCTGCACACTATATTCTTCCAGACGAAGTTCTTTACATTCTGCTGTGTAATGTGTGCCAATGGTTCTGCTTCCACCCACTTAGTGAAATAGTCAATCCCTACCACCAAGAATTTCATCTGTCTAGTTCCAAGTGGAAATGGACCCAGGATATCTAGGCCCCATTGAGCAAAGGGCCACGGGGCCATCATTGGAGTGAGATACTCGGATGGTTGTCTGGGGACATTACTGAATCGCTGGCATTTGTCGCATGCCTTGACATAAGCTTTGGCATCCACTTGAACAGTTGGCCAATAGTACCCTGCACGGACGACTTTGTGGATGAGCGACCTGGCTCCTGAATGGTTTCCATAGGTTCCTTCATGGACTTCCCTCAGCACGTAGTTCGCCTCGTCTGGGGCCAGACACCTGAGATAAGGTTGAGAAAAGCCCCTCTTGTAAAGAACTTCGTCCATAAGGACATACCTGGCTGCTTTTATCCTGAGTTTCTTAGCTTCGTCTCTTGCTTCCAGAAGTCTCCCGTCCTTTAGATACGAGACGATTGGTGTCATCCAATTTTCTTCATTCCCTATTTGCTGCACTTCCGGGAGATCTACACTCGGGACGTACTGAATTTCATCATACTGGTCGGTTGTTCCGGTTGCTGAGGCTTCCTTCGCTAAGGTATCTGCTTCCACATTCTCTTCCCTCGGGATTTGAATGAAGTTAGTTTTCTTGAATTTTTTCACAAACTGTAATACCCTTTCCAAGTACTTTTTCATTCGCTCTTCTTTCGCCTCATATGTCCCATTTATTTGGCCCATTACTAGCGAAGAGTCTCCCAGGACGAGAACTGACTCCGCTTCTACAGACTTAGCCAATTCTAGCCCTTTAAGCAGAGCTTCATACTCCACCTCATTGTTAGTTGGTCGATATTGCAGACGGACTCTATGCTTCAACTTGTCTCCTTCAGGGGATTGCAAAACTACCCCTATTCCTCCTGTATGCTGTGTGGACGAGCCATCTACATGGACCACCCAATTTTTATCCTCCTGCACTTCATCGTTGCATCTTGGAGTGAACTCCGCAATAAAGTCTGCCAGGGCTTGAGCCTTAATAGCATGTCTTGGTTGGTATCGGATATCAAACTCGCTAAGTTCGACCGCCCATTGGATCAGACGTCCTGCGGCTTCCAACTTGTTCATAGCTTTCTTAAGTGGGTGATCTATCATAACATTGATTACATGGGCTTGGAAGTAATGTCTTAACTTCTTGGAAGCCGTGATGAGCGCGAAGGCCAGCTTTTCTATTAGCGGATATCGCCCTTCCGCCCCCCTCAATGCCCTACTGGTGTAATACACTGGCTTTTGTATTTTTGCTTCCTCCCTTATCAGTGTTGAGCTCACAGCATGCGGGGTCACCGCCAAGTACAAGAACAGTTCCTCTCCTGCCACGGACGGACTTAGCAGCGGGGGCATGACAAGATACGTCTTCAAATCTTGGAAGGCTCTTTGGCACTCATCCGTCCATTCGAATGCTTTCTTTAGAACCTTGAAAAATGGCAAACACTTGTCAGTAGCTTTGGAGACAAACCTGTTGAGGGCGGCAACTCGCCCGGTGAGAGATTGAACTTCTTTAATAGTCTGTGGAGGCTTCATTTCTAGGATTGCCTTGATCTTTTCTGGATTGGCCTCGATCCCCCTGTGTGAGACCATGAATCCAAGAAATTTTCCCGAAGCCACTCCGAAAGCACATTTACTGGGGTTCAACTTCATACTGTATCGCCTGAGTGTGTTGAAGGTTTCTTGCAAGTCGTCTAAATGCTTAGCCTCTTCCAAACTTTTCACTAACATATCATCCACATACACTTCGACATTTTGCCCAATCTGGGGGCGGAACATGTGATTTACCAGTCGTTGATACGTTGCTCCAGCGTTTTTCAATCCGAAGGGCATTACTTCATAACAGAACAAGCCCTGACTAGTAACAAATGAGGTCTTCTCCTGGTCAACCTCGTCCATCCGTATCTGGTTGTATCCTGAGAAAGCGTCCATAAAACTAAGCAGTTTATGGCCCGCGGTGGAGTCCACCAGCTGATCAATGCGTGGTAATGGATAGCTATCTTTGGGGCAAGCCTTGTTCAGATCAGTAAAATCCACACACATCCTCCACTTGCCGTTCGCCTTTTTGACCATTACTACGTTGGCCAACCAATCCGGATAGTACACCTCTCTGATAAACTTCGCTGCAATCAATTTTTGAACCTCGTCTTTAATAGCGTTTTCTCTCTCAGGAGCAAACACCCTTTTCTTTTGTCGTATTGGCTTCGAGGATAGACATACATTCAGGCGATGGGTGATGACATTAGGATCTATTCCAGGCATATCCTCATGACTCCAAGCAAACACATCTACATTCTTCCTCAAAAACTGGACAAGGTTTTCTTTAATTCCTCCTTCTAGATCTGCCCCCACCCTGGTACATCTCTCAGGGTTCCTTTCGTCTAAGGGAACATCTTCCAACACTTCAATAGGTTCCACCACGACCCTTTTTTCTTCAATAGTCATGGTCTGCACTTGCTCGTCCGTGGCCAACATAGCCAAGTAACACTCTCTCGCAGCCAGTTGATCTCCTTGCACCTGCCCTACTCCATAGTCTGTTGGGAACTTGACTGATAGGTGGTAGGTGGACGTAACTGCTTTCCAACTATTCAAAGTTGGCCTCCCAATTATGGCATTATAGGAGGACGAACAGTCTACTACCAGGAAACTCACGTCCTTGGTGACTTGCTGTGGATATGCCCCAACTACCACTGGTAATGTAACAGTACCCACGGGCTGCACCTTCATCCCACCAAAACCTACTAACGGAGAATTCACCGGATGAAGACAGTCTCGTCCTAACTTCATCTGCTGAAAAGCTGGCAGATACAGGATATCTGCCGAACTTCCATTATCAACGAGTACCCTTCTAGTTGTGTAGTTAGCGATGAGCAAGGTAATGACAATAGCATCGTCATGAGGATGGTGGATTCTTTCAGCTTATTCTTCGGTGAATGTGATTGCCTGTTCGTCCGCATCCCTATCTCTAGGTGGTCGTCCAGAGAGTTGGACGCTCTGCACCACCTTCAGGTATGTTTTCCTGGACCTGGACGACTGGATTGTAGAACTCCCTCCGACGATAACCCTGATTTCTCCGAGAGGTGGCCGTGATGACTCTTCAGCTTTTCCCTTGAGTTTGTCGTCCTTGTGGTCTCGTCCTAGGAAACTTCTTAGCTTCCCCTGCCTTATAAGATTCTCAATCTGCTGTTTTAGATCAAAACATTCGTCCGTATCATGGCCATGGTCTCTATGGAAGCGACAATACTTGTTTCTATTGCGCTTATTTGGATCTCCCTTCATTTTTTCTGGCCACTTCAAGGAAGGATCATCCTTGATTTGCTTTAGGACTTGATCAAGTGGCATGTTCAATGGCGTATACTGCTGACTTCGTGCTGAGGGGCCTGCCTTCTTGTCACGATCCTTTTTATCTTCCATTCGTCCTTTCTTAAGACGAGGATCTTGCTCTGAGTGACGAGTGGAGTTAGCATCCATTTTCTCAATTCTCTTCCTCTTCTTGGCTATGATAGCATCCTCCACATTCATAAAATTCTGGGCTGAGTGGATGAGTTCGGCCATGGTCTGAGGCTCTTGCTCATATAGCTTGTGGATGAACAAATCAGAGTGAACCCCATTGTGGAAAGCCGCCAGGAGCAGCTTGTCATCCATCTCGTCCACTGCTAAAGCTTCCCTATTGAACCGCGTAATGAACGACCACAAACTTTCATTCTCCCCTTGTTCTATGGTCAGCAAACTGGACGAGGAACGCTTGTGCCTCTGTCCTCCGATGAAGTTGTTGACAAACAACTTACTTAATTCTTCAAAGGACGTTACCGTGCTGGGAGGTATTTTGCTGAACCACACTCGTGCGGGTCCTTTAAGAGTAGTAGGGAAAGTTCTGCACATTATTTCATCCGGAACCCCTTGAAGATGCATAGTAGTTTTGAAGGTGGCAATGTGGTCAAATGGATCTCGCGTCCCATCATATGAATCTAAGGAAGGCATCTTGAACTTCGGTGGCAAAGGGTGAGCATTGATAGGAGGCACAAATGGGGAGTCAGTCCTGTGAACCAAGTCCTCTACGGGGTTGGTCCTCTTCATATTTTCCTTCATCTCATCCATAGTTCTTCTCATTTGGTCCATCTCCCTTTCCAAGTGAGGCACCCTCCTTGAAGGGGTACCCCTGGACTGGCTCTCAAACTCGACATTCCTCTCATCTTGGCTCTGGACCTGTCTTCCAACGTTCTCATCCCGATGCTGCCTCCTCATGTTAAGTTCTCTAACCAACTCCTGGTTCTGGCGGGTCAATTCTGCCATAGTAGCAGCCATGGATTGCACGTGTTGGACAGAAGGCGGTTGTACGGTAGGCACCGATTGACGGTCGCCTCTGCTCTCTTGAAGGCCTGGGCTGGTAGCCCTTGACCTTGTCCAGACCATTTCAGCCCTTATGTCCAAGAAAGAAATCGCAGAATCCAACAATGGAAATCCAACGTTATTCTTTCCTACAGACGGCGCCAACTGATGAACTCTGGGATATCAGTGGACTGAAAATGCCGGGCCTTGGTAAACTTGCGATTGAATCCTGAGAAAACAAGTAAAAACTCAGAGGAGACCGGTGGAAGCCGGCCAAGAACCCTCCGATGGTGAAGTTAGTCTCTCACTGATGACTGAAGGAATGTAAACTTAGTTTCTCCAGAACAGAATGCCTTACTCTTTCATTGGCGTGTGCTTATATAGTATACGGGAAGCGGTTACTTGTTTAGTAACCGCTCCTACAGTTGGGGAATCCAACAGGCTTGGAAATAACTTCCGTAACTGATGTAGAAGTTCGTACTGCGCAACGGTTGGTCTTGGCGGGTGACGGTTCGTTCTTCCACTCGGCGGAAACGTAGTAATCCTCCTTTGTCCTTTATGGACGAGGAGATGATAGCAAGCTCATACGTCCTTTACAGACGGACGAATGCTAAGAAGCCCGTCTGTCCTCAAGGACGGACGGATGATAGTAAGCTCGTCTGTTCAGTCTGTCTTGAAGACAGACGGACGAGTGACTGATGACTTACCTCGTCTAAGATTTGGACGACGCGTATGGATAGGACGACTTGGCGAATTTTCGTTGCACATTAGATTCAATTGTAGATGATTTTGAAGATTTGAAAGAGCGTCAAGTTCCATTTTCATAGATGATTGTATAAAGAAACAATAGTGTTTCGTGTCTTTTGTTTTTGTTGGTAGATGATTGTATCTTAATATATTAAGAAACAATGATTTTTGGGTATTTGTCTTGGTTGATAGTTTATTAATACTATATAGATGCGTATTTGAAATTTTTTTTTTCCGTTTATCTCCGCCCCCCACCCCCCCCCCCCAGCTTGAAATCCTGGGTCTGTCCCTGATACCTACTGACCACACTGACTGCATGAGAAATATCAGGCCTAGTGCACAACATCAAATACATGAGACACCTAACTGCATTTGCATATGACACTTTAGACATATACTTTGACTCCTCATCTAAACTTGGACATGACTGTGAGGACAATTTAAAATGGGCAGAAAGCGGTGTACTAACAAGTTTTGCATCAAGCATACCAAACCTCTCTAACACCTTCTTAAGATATCCCTTCTAAGATAACCATAATTTATCAACCCCTCTATCTCAGTGAATTCTATCCCAAGGATCTTCTTGGCAACTCCAAGATCCTTCATGTCAAATTCACTACTCAACAAAGACTTCAACTTCACAATTTCTTGCTTACTCTTTGCAGCTACTAACATATCATTAACATATAGAGCAAGAAATATATATGGGCCATCAGCAAGTACTCTAAAATAAACACAATAGTCATACTCACAGCACATGTACCTATGTGTGACCATGAATGAATCAAACCGTTTGTACCATTGCCTGGGAGACTGCTTCAAGCCATATAATGACCTCTTCAATAGACAAACATAATCTTCCTTGCTAGGTTCTTTGAAGCCTTCATGCTGTTGCATGTAAATCTCTTTTTCTAAATCTCCATGGAGGAATGCAATCTTCACATCTAGTTGCTCTAACTCCATGTCATGCATTGTCACAAATCCTAGGATTACTCGAATTGAGGTGTGCTTCACAATTGGTGAAAAAATCTCATTATAATCAATTCCTTCTCTCTATGAGTAACCCTTAGCCACTAACCATGCCTTGAATTTTTCACCTTCCTTTTCTGACAATGCTTCTTTCTTGCGAAATATCCACTTGCAACCAATAGCCTTCTTTCCCTTGGGCAATTTCACTAATTCCCAAGTCTTATTCTTCTGTAGTGACTCCATCTCTTCTAACATTGCTACAAGCCATTTATCATTGTCTTTCCTATTTGTAGCCTCCTTGAAAATGAATGGATCTCCACCGCTGGTTACGAGAGCAAAACTAACCATGTCTTTAAAGCCATATCTCTGTGGTGCTTTATGAATCCACTTCTCTCTACCTTTAGCAATTGAAAAAGACTCTTCTTGTTGTTGTTGTGGATCAATCTCAGCATCATCCTTATCACTAGGTGAACTATTCTCGTCAAACTCCACCTCAACAGTTAATTTCTCTTGTGGACTATCATCCCATGTCTCTACTTCATTCTGTTTCAACATAAAGGCTTCATCAAATATGACATCTCTACTGATCACCGTTTTCTTTGAGATTGGATCCCAAAGCCTGTAGCTTTTAACACCTTTTTCAAAACCAAGAAATACGCATTTTCTTGACTTCGAATCCAATTTAGAACGCTCTCCACTCTACACATGCACATAAGCTAGACAACCAAAGATTTTTAGATTTGAATAATCAACCGGTCTACCTGACCAAACCTCTTTTGGAATCTTGAAATCTATGGCTGATGATAGAGATCTATTAATAATGAAGCTTGCTGTGTTAACTGTCTCTGCCCATAACACCTTAGGCAACCCTGCATTCAATCTCATGCATCTGGCTCTTTCTGCTAAAGTTTTGTTCATTCTCTCTGCAACCCCATTCTGCTGTGGAGTTTCTTTAACTGTGAAGTGACGAGTAATGCCTTCTAATTCACAAAATCTTATGAATTCTTTATCTCTATACTCTAGTCCATTATCTGTTTTAAGATATTTTATTTTCCTGCAAGTCTGATTCTCAACCTGTGCTTTCTATTTTTTAAATATGCCAAACACATCAGACTTAAGCTTCATAAAATAAATTCATACCTTTCTAGAGTAGTCATCAATGAAATTGACAAAATACTGAGCACCACTATGAGAAGAAACTGATACTGGACCCCAAACATCTGAATGAATGTAGTCAAGAACACCTTTACTTGTATGAGAGCCTGTCTTGAAACTGACTCTATGCTGCTTTCCATACACACAATACTTGCAGAAGTTTAACTTGCATGTCTTCACCCCCTTCAATAAATTTCTCTTATGCAACTCTAACATACCACATTCACCAATATGGCCAAGTCGCATATGCCATAATTTTGTGTCATCAATGCTGGACTTTACCGGAGTGGTGATTGCAACTTTTCCTACAACTATGTTCCCAATCAATCTGTAAAGCGTACTTACGTTCTATCCCTTCATCACCATCAAAGGATATTTGGTAATCTTCATGATTCCACCCTTTGATGAGTATGAATAGCCCAAATCATCTAATACTCCTAAAGAAATTAAATTTTTTAGATTTGGAACATGTTTAACATTACTGAGAACTCTCACAACTCCATCAAACATCTTGATCTTCACGGTACCAATCCCAATAACCGGGCATATAGCTTCATTACCCATTTGGACCATACCACCATTGTAAGGCTTATACGTGTCAAACCAATCTTTCTTTAGAGTCATATGTTATGAGCATGTTGAATCTAAAATCCAAGATTCCAATAGAACATTGTTACCTGACGAAACTGAAAGTAAATTTGCACCAACTTCACTGTCATCTGATGTTTCTTCAGCAACACTAGCTGATTCTAGGGGCTTCTTTCCATTCTTCTTCTCCTTTAAATGATCTTCAACTCTTTACACTGATTCTTGTAGTGCCCTTTCTTGTGACAATAAAAGCACTCTACATCTTTCTTTGCACATGATTTAAACTATGATCTATTTCTGTTGGAGTTCCATCCTCTTAACCTGCTTCTACCCCTATTGCTTGACTCAGACTTTATAATAAGTCCATCGGCTTAAGAACCATTGCCATCTTGCTTCATCTTTATGTGTGACAAGAGAGCACTAGTCACCTCCTCGAGTACTATAGTCTCTTTCCTGTACATCAACGTAGTCACTAGATGATTAAAAGATGTAGGGAGTGACGCTAATAAGAGTAACGTTTTATCTTCGTCCTCATAGTTCACCCCAAAACTTGACAATTAGGTATTCAACATGTTAAACGTGTTGAGATGCTCCAACAGATCTGAACCCTTCTTCATATGCAAACTATACAGTTGCTTCTTCACATACAATTTGTTCGTTAGATTCTTTCTCATATAAAGACTTTCTAGTTTTTCCCAAACCTCCTTTGTGGTCTTTGCTTCTAGGATGTTGTGAATGACCTCATCACCTAGGTTGAGACAAATAGCGTTAGCTGCTTTCTCATCCATCTCTACCCATTCTACATCCTTCATCGTTTCCGGTTTCTTCTCCTTCTCAAGTAAGGCCTTATGAACTCCTTGTTGAATTAAGAGATCCTTCATCCGCCTTTGCCAAAGAGAAAAATTTCCCTTACCACAAAACTTCTCTATGTCATACTTTGTGCTTAACATCTTTACTGTATTTAAAGGATTGAATCATAACCTAGCTCTAATACCACTTGTTGTGCAGATAGCACCGACAAACTACTTACCTCCATGGCAACGACAGAGAAATTTCACTATAAAAAAATAGAGAAATACAACAGAGCACAAAAACACTTTCAAGAAACCCAAATTCCAGTTACACCCTAGCACTTTCTCATAGAAACAATAAGAATAAAAGCTGACTGCCTCTCTTTTCTGTATTTTCTCTTATGCGGCTGCACTTACTAGGTTAATAGAATTTTCAATTTCTCTCTATATATTTACCGTTTATCACAAACTTAATATATATATATACCTATATATATATATATATATTTATTTGTATATATATGTTATAGGTCGGCAATTACTATGAACTAGTCGCTAACCCGTGCTATGCACGGGTACCTGCCTATTTGTAAGGTAGACTAAAATAATTTTATAAAAAATTTAAGAAACTATACCATTGCATAATTTGCTCTTATATGACTTCAATTTGTGTTATAATTTGATGAAGAAGCCATTGCTTAAATGTGCAATGGCTTACAAAAAATTTGTCGAATAGTTTTAGATGCTGCAAAAAAATAACTCAAAAATTCATACATTAAAACTTATGAAAGGCTTATTGAATCAAAACAAAATATATATGACTAAACAATAGAGAAATATAAGAGAAAGATGGGTTACATTCGAAAGAATAATTTCAATTATTGCAAGCTTTTTTATCTCGTAAAAAACGGCTAAAGAGAGTTTGGTGGTTCAAGTATAAAAATTACTATTTAAAAAATACATGAAAAACCATAATATATATATATATATACACTTTAAGCGTTAAGGGTTTTTTTAAAGCCGAGTAAAGGAATGAGCTCTTCTTATATTATTTTCTTCTCCTCTACTTTGTTATATATATATATATATATATATATATATATATAACAAAGTAGAGGAGAAGAAAATAATATAAGAAGAGCTCATTCCTTTACTCGGCTTTAAAAAAACCCTTAACGCTTAAAGTGTTTCGCCATGATGCAATACTCAATCGGACCCCACTCTTCTACTTCAAAGCAATTGCCAAGTGCAGCTTTATATAACTACCAACAAATCACATACTCAAATATAACCACCAATAAATAAATAAAACCATATCAGATCAAAGATCAGTGCAATATCAATTTAAAACAACCATAACTCACATACGAAAACAACAAAGTACAAATCTCAAATCATACTATTATTTTCACAAACCATAGCCGTGTCTGTTAAGAGTTCAGTTCTAGCTGGGTAAGATGCATAGAATTGGTCCACTCTAGAAAAAAATAAATTATTCCATTTAATGGAGATATATTCCATTATTTTAGGTGATAATTTAGGTCTCTTTTAAGTATAGTGGTTGTATAGCACCAAACAACTAAATCAAATTAAAAAATATAAATTATCAACATTTGAGTTTGAGTTTGAGTTTAAGTTGGACTTGTTAGAGAGATAGAGTTTCACTTCTTGTTAAGTTTGAATTAAACAAAAATAATTTTGTTTAAAAAAAATGATAATGATGAGTTTGAGTTTAAATTGGACTTGTTAGAGAAATAAAATTTCACTCCTTGTTAAGTTTGGATTTTTTTTTTTTTTTTTTTTTTTTTGGGAGATACTTGTTAAGTTTGGATTAAACAAATATAATTTTATTTAAATATTGTGCTGACGTGAAAAATTATGAGAGTTTCAGAAATTTCAGTTTTATATATATAGTGCCCGTTTGGATTGCCCGTTTCCTGGCGTCTGCGTTTTTTTCTGCGGTTTTCTCTTTTTTTTTTTTTTGGTTCAACCCGCATTTGTTGACTTTTGCACAGTGAACAGTGCATTCATGCACTGTTCACGGACCCACAAATTCCACTTTTCAGTAACTTTTTCATTAAAAATGGGTCCCACAGCACTATTCACACATTTAAAAATTATTTTGTTACAGTGTTTTCAGTTTCAGTTTTCAGTTTCAGCAAAAATAAGCTCAATCCAAACGGACCCATATATATATATATTTATAGATTATATTCCTAGCTGTATTCGGTCATACTTGACCGACGTACAAATAGTGGGCTTTTGGGCTTAAGTGGCAATTCAAGCCACCCACGTCAACAGGGTGGAAAGAAAATACAGGAAGCTTCCTCTTTTTCTTTTTTCTTTTTTTTAGGGGGAACTTCCCTTTTAAGCCAAGGAAACAAAAATACAATCTCCATTTTGCCGAAGCAACCAATATATGTCATATAACTTGACATTAAAAATAAATCTAACTGGACCGCAAAGGCCCCCCCAAAAAAAAAAAAACAAAAAACTATATTAATTTTAAAACTTTGCTTGTTGGATAAAGAAGAAACAAAACTGTATTTAAGGTAGCGTCTGTTGTTGTTGTTCTCTCTCTCTCCGTGAGTCTGTTGAAAACTTTGAAAGAAAGAAGAAAAGAGAGACAACCTTGGAACCACGATGATGATGAGACAGGAGGAGGGTTCGATGATTCTGCCATGGTTATTGTTGTTCTTATTATTCTCGAGCTTCTCTGATGGATTAGGATTACTCACATCTCATCCTATGCTTGACCGCTTGCCTGGAAGTAGTAGTAGTGGTAATTACTTGACTCAGAAGGAGTTCTGGTTCAATCAGACTCTCGACCACTTCTCTCCCTTTGTACGTTTTTTTCTCTCTTACGCAATGATTATTTTGATAAATTTGTTTGTTTATTTGCGAAATTTTGTAGAACTGGTGAAGCACATTTTGTATAGCTTATACTGTAAAAGGGGTGGGATCAGATCAGTTGTTGTAAATTGTAACTCGAATTGTAGTGTATGGTTTGTTTAGAAATGATGATGAAATTGAATTTTGTGAATTGTGATTAGTTGTGCTAAGAATTGCAGAATTGTGATCATTTGGGGAAAATTTTTTATTTTATTTTATAAGTTCATAATTCAATGATTGCCATGGAGAGTGGAGATTTGAAGCTTGAACGTCTCTGTTGGAAACATTAGGAAGTGGCACTTGAGCTACAAGGCTTGAGTATTGTAAGCTCCTCGAGTACACCTCCGGTGTACCTGGGTGTTTCCTTTTATGATCAATCAAATTCTGTTACTTATATATATGAAAAATGTTCTGTTTAAGATTAGTTTATGAGTATAGTTTACAGCCTTGTTCAATAGTTGGTGTGCTCAAATAATCAAAGTGATTTTTGGCTTTGTAAATTTTAGAATTATCCATCTTTGTCTTTTGTCTGATCTGCACATATATGATACCTCTAAGGAAAAAAAAAATCTTGACAAGAGAACTGCACTTATTTTTATAATCTACATGAATACAGTTTCTAGTTCCTTCCTTTCCTAAATACGTTTTGAGACCTATATAATTATTCAGTTCATCCCTTTTTGTGGTGGAGGCCTCGAACAAAACTTCTCTTCAGATTATTTGTGATTGCAAGTTGGTCAAATATGTGATGTGCATCATGCTCACTCGTAGATTGCACTTGTATTTGCAGGATCACAGGCAATTTCAGCAGCGATATTATGAATTCCTCGATCACTTCCGGCTTCCAGATGGACCTATCTTTTTGAAAATTTGTGGTGAATCTTCTTGCAATGGGATAACCAATGACTATATTAGTGTAAGTTATGTTTTTTAACCCAAATTTTTTGTTGTTGGTCAGACCCTTGCCAAGAGAGAGAGAGAGAGAGAGAGAGTCTATTGTACAATCGAACTTTATGATTCTTGTAAGTATAATTAGGAGCAAAACTTTAAACCTTGCAATTCTTATAGGTTTTAGCAAAGAAGTTCGGAGCAGCAGTGGTTTCTCTTGAGCATCGCTACTATGGAAAAAGCTCCCCCTTCAACTCATTGAAGACAGAAAATTTGAGATATCTGTCATCTAAGCAGGCTCTTTTTGATTTGGCTGTATTTCGTCAGTATTACCAGGCAAGTTATCTTCTCATTTATTAAATAGGCCAGTCAAGGATCAGTTACCTAGAAAAAAAAACTGGCTACCAGTCATGATCCATAAGTCAATACTTCATATTCTAGTGTTTGGCAGTGAAGCATTAATAGAAGGAGAAGTCTTCTTGACATTCTGATTTAGGAGGATAAAATTCTTGGCTTCAATCCATGAAGCCTATGATTTTTTTCATCTCCTTTTGGACCTTGAAAGTTTAATCTTATAGGGGTGTTTCCATGGCCTTATTTCTATTGTCTTTATCAGTTGTTTTGATAGCTTTTTTTTTTTTTGGCAGGAATCTTTAAATTCAAAGTCCAATAGAGAAAATGTTGAAAATCCCTGGTTCGTTTTTGGTGTCTCATACCCAGGAGCTCTTAGTGCATGGTTCCGTCTTAAGTTCCCACATTTAACATGTGGAAGCCTTGCAAGTTCTGCAGTTGTTCTTGCTGTTTATAACTACACTGAATTTGACAAGCAGGTAAAAGACTATGGTTTTTTTTTCTTTTCCATGTGCAGTTCTGTGTACACAAATGAAATTTTTGTTTCTGGAGCTAAGCTTTAAGAATGCTCCCTGTCTTGCTAATTTGCTATTACTTCCTGTCTAAGAAGGACGGACACCCCAAAATTCGTAACATGTCCATGTTGGACACAGACAAACAAGGGACACTCTACACTCAGCATGCATAGCCTCAGTGTGTCAAGTTGAAAAAAAAAAAATTATAAAAATTTATGTTTTTAAAGATTTATATTTGTTATTTCTTTTTTCCCATGAGCTAGAGCTTAATTCGCACTTCTTCTCCCATAATAATGGGATGGAGGGTGAGGTTGTGGATTCAAGAGGTGCATGTGTCGCTTACCAAAAAATACTTATTTAATTTGAAAACTTAAAATAAACATAAAATATGCCTAAAAATAAATTAAATATTCCTAAAGATTTTTTTAATTAATTAATTGTCATATCCCCACTATGTCGTGTCCAAAGTTTTCAAGAATTATTATGTTGCTATGTCTTTTGTCGTGTTGTGTCCATGCTTCTGAGTTTGTTGTTAGATATATCCTTTCAATATTATCTTCTAATGCAGATTGGCAAGTCAGCTGGTGCGGAATGTAAAGCTGCATTACAAGAAACTAATGAACTTGTTGAACAAAGACTTGCAACAGATGCAAAAGCAGTGAAGACATTGTTTGGTGCAGCTGAGGTTTGAGTCTTTTCCCTGTCATAATTGATCATGATTCATGATGTAATCCAAAACATTATTTAAATAGCAGACTTATGAGAATTTTCTTCTATACTCTTTAGCTTGCATGTTGACCTTTATCTGTGTCTGCAGCTTGAGATTGATGGCGATTTCTTTTATTTTCTCGCTGATGCTGCTGCGATAGCGGTAAATATGGTTTCTTTTCCAGCTCTGTTTCTATTTTAAATTTTCACAAACTAGTGATCTTTGTATTTTAAATTTTGCAGTTTCAATATGGAAATCCAGATAAACTGTGCTCCCCTCTTGTTGAAGCAAAGAAGGCTGGAGATGATTTGGTGGTATGCTCCTTTTTTCTTGCTATAGAATATAGATCTGATTCTTTCATTGGGGAATTCTTTAAGACATCAATGGTCTTCTTTTTGGACAATTTATTAACTGCCTTCACTGGTTATGACTAGTTATCACTAGCTTATTAATGGATGAGCTATCCAGATCTTGCTCCCCACACTTTTAGTTACAGATATATGTTTTGCTTTGTCACATGTTACATTCAATTAAGTTTATTCTTTTTTGCTTTGTTCCATTTTTCTCTGTTCAACTTCTTAGCACTGCTGATGTTACATTTTCTTGGCCTTGTGCTCCATCCAGCTGTTGTCTAATGCTTCTAACATTGTTTCATGCAGGATGCATATGCTAAATATGTGAAGGAATATTATCTTGGAAGTTTTGGTGTTAATGTCCAAACATACAATCAGAAACACTTGAAAAACACTGCTGTTAGTGAAGATAGTGCTGACCGGTTGTGGTGGTTCCAAGTTTGTACTGAAGTTGCATATTTTCAGGTGGCACCATTAAATGATAACGTTCGCTCCACAAAAGTTGACACAAGGCATGTTTCTCATCACCTCATTGTGATTAACGTGCCCATTTTATTTTTTGTATTTTTACTTGCCTTATTTAGAGATCATAAAAATTTTAAAACTTTTTGCTGTTGGTTTTGTGTGCCCTATTATGCGCATCTGGGCATGCATTTTGGTTGCTCATAAATGACAGATACCATCTGGACCTTTGCAAAAATGTCTTTGGAGAAGGCATCTATCCTGATGTTGCTGCAACAAATATTTACTATGGAGGCACAAAAATTGCCGGTATAAACTTTGACTTTGCTCCTGTCTATATTTTCTTTCTCAAAATCTCTAGGAAGCATGGATACTTAATACTAGCAGCCATGTCCATATCAGACATGTATCCTATATGGATACCGTGAAGTTTTTCTTTAACTTTTTTTATATCCTCTCCGCTCTCACTCACTTTCTCCCTATGAAACTAAGATGTTCTCAATTTGTTTATTATTTAGACATATGTTTTGTTTGGCATATGTTGTTTATTTTCTGAACTAAAACCTAGCATAACATGTACTTAAACATATTCATTAATATGTTAACAAATTATAGCATGCAGGCAGAAAATTATCCTAAATTTTCATTAATTGATATATTGCTGTATCCATATTGTGTTGGATACATGTCCCATATCTGTAGTAGTGCTTCCTAGGTGTAACCATATAAAAGAGTATTGGACCATAGTACCCATTTGGTAGCTGAGGAGTCGATGTTAGCCCCTGATAGATGGATAGTAATCTATGATTTATGGTTTGGCAACCAATTTATTTTCTTTGCATGTTTTTAGATATATCTAAAAAATTTAAAATCAAACACCTCTCTTTCTCTCTCTCTCTCCAACATACCTATTTGCATGTGTGCATGTAAATATCTGCAGCTTTATTTATTCTCACCTTCATCTCCTAGTAACCAATTGCTGCTTTTGTTGGTTTTACAATATTCATTCATGGGCTTGGGGAATCTAGCTTTTTACATATAATTTTTAGAAGCTTGCATTGTGGGAACTTGAGGGCTGTATGCACTGAATGATAAGTAAAAGTTAAATGTCAGAAGGGAGGTTTAGTATTTATATGAAGGCAGATTTTAAAGAAGTTAGTTTAGTTCACAGGAGAAAATCGATGACTGAAAGTATTTATTTTGTGCATATAGGTGCTGAGATACTGTGATGAAATACTATCAATGTATTCACTAATAGTTCACCTCTTCTCATGAAAATTTAAAACGCAGGTTCAAAAATAGTTTTCACCAATGGTTCACAAGATCCCTGGCGTCACGCATCTAAACAGACTTCATCGACAGATAGTGAGTTTCTAATTTTTTGATATAAAATTACAAAATTATTGTAATAATATGGGAAGTATACTTATTACATATATATATATATATATTCAAGTTACACTGGTGTAACTTTAATTGGATGCGAATTTTCAATTTTGACAAATCCACCATTAGATTACATTATCTTCATATGTTCTCCATGCTTGCAAAATTTCAAGGTAATCAAAGATCATTAGTCATGTTATTAATCAATTATTTAAATTCAAGTTTTTGTAATCTAAAATAATGCATAAAAGATAAATTTATGGATTGAATGGTAAATAACATCCGATTGGCATGAAAATTGGTATGCATGTTAGAACATATAGAACATGTAATCTAACGGTGAAATTTTCAAAATATGAATTCAATAACAAGTTATTGGGTGGTATAACATTGCTTAAAATTATACTAGATGTAACTTGAACTCAATCCTATATATATATATATATATATATTTTTTTTTTTTCCTTAGATGTCAAAATTGGGCCAATTCTTGTTAGAACACATATCTTAAATATAAGTAGTAATCACTGCAGACTTTTTCCTGTAGACATTTCCATAGATGCATCTCTATTATCTGATTAAATCGACAATGAAAAATATTATATATAAGCTTTCACAAGAAATTCTGAACCAAATTTGTAAGGTTTAATATATTTTAGTTAGTTATAAAAAATAAAAAATAAAAAAAAGGGTTTAATGTATTTCAGTCGTCTTTTTGTGGTTCCTGCTTTAGAATTTGTATATGATTACTCTTTGTATGTGAATGATTTGGTGACTTTCCTGCATGTAACAACTATGTGGGTTCGTTTTAATGGTTTAAGGACATTTTGATGTCTTTCCTTTATGATGTTTTTATTCTTTTACTAAATCTGCCTGTTGAACTTTCTAGTGCCTTCCTACACCATATCTTGTCATAATTGTGGCCATGGCACCGATTTACGAGGATGTCCCCAAGCTCCTTTAAACATTGAAGGTATGCATAGCTTGTCTCAGATTTTATACTCTCAATGTCTCATTTAAATTTTGGCCAATTCATGGGTTTTGAAATGGGCTGATAACTTGCATGTTCAAAATGTAAAATTTGATGCATCTGGAATCTATTGCTTCCATAATGGGTTTCAATGGCTGGAAGAATAAGCACATGGTTATCTTTTCACAATTATTAGTTTGACATTGATGAGCAAATAAGTTGCGTGGTAAATTTCGTTCTTGATCAAGATACACATCATAGCTGCATGCATGTCTGGCAAAAAAATTTAAATCTAAATTTTGCATATGATTGGTGGACGGTCATGACACCATCCAAACATGGTATCGAAAAAAAGTATTTTTGATAACCTGAGACAATCTGAGCCATAATCAAGAGTGACAGCCTGTCTCTCTCTCACGTTCCAGATCAGATTAAACTATCTTGGCCTTATCTCTCTCTCTCTCTCTCTCTTGCTTGTTGTCTCACTTGATCGAACTACGGTGACTCAAACCAGTGGTTATCGGTGCCACTGGAAGTGCAATTACTCGCTCCTCTCTCTCAGTTAAGTACAGCTGCCTTTTGGCCCTCCCTCTCAGCCATGATGGCAACTGTGTTTTAAGGGTTTTTTCTTCTTTATTTTAGCCTAGTCTTTTAGACTTCTGGGCCCTCTCTCTCATATAGTTTTCTTTTATTTTGAACGTCTTTGTTAAAAAATAAAACTTAAAATATAGTTCCATTTATTTATTTATCATTACAGTGTGTTAATGCTATTACATAGTGCAGTAGAAGAGTTAGTTGTACTTTTTCAAATTGTTTTTTTTTGTTAGAAGGATTTTCAAATTGTTTTTAGTAGAGCACATAATTGCAAATTTTTAATTATTTCTTTTATTATGAATGGATCCACTACAAAAACACGTTAGAGCATCATCTAAAAATACATATGATTGACCCTAAGGTTTAATTGTGTTTTTGCTTTTAGTTGAATTTTCTAGATATGTTTTTAAATACTTTTAATGGCTGTTAATTATTTCTAATACCTACAATATACATATATTAACTGCCGTCTCACATTCTAATTTTTTAAGAATTGTCACCATGTTTATGTCCGCACTTCTTAGTTAAAAGCCTTCCTATTTAGAATTGTTGCCATGTCCGTGTCCACACTTCTTAGTTAGAAGCTTTCCTATATTGAAGGTTTTGATGTAATTGACTTGAAATTTAACCATTAAATGTATCTAATGTTGCCACTTTGAATGACATTCCGATATAATATGCATTAACGGTCATGCTCATCAACTTTTCCTGCAAATAGTTGATGTTGTCTCTTCTGAAGCTTTGGTTTTTCCCCTCAGGCAATGCCGAGAAATGCAGCTCTCCTGATGCAGTCAATAAAGTAAGGCAACAGATCGTGGAACATATAGATTTGTGGCTGTCACAGTGCCAAGATGCAGCTAGGAGTGCTATCTGATGTTTGGATCATATAAATGTGTAAAATGATTATTTAACTAACCTTGATGTTGTGCTTTATATCTTCTGAGCAGATCTTTATATGCAAATATATCTCAGATATTGCCAGATGAGTTGCAATCTTATGGACATCAAACCTGTATATATTTATAAACAGTAGTAATTTAGAGGCACGGTTGGTATTACTTCTGTAAATTTGTTGTATACCTATCATATCCAGATAAAGGTAATTACTTGGTGAATGTGGAAACAGCCTTTGTAATTAGATGTATGCCAAATTGACGAATCCTTCACCCATGTGTCTTGAATAACTTTTTGAGTGAAAAGGCTGATGTCATAATATTATAGCCAAAGAATGTCATTATAAAGAGATTTGAAACATGGAGTATTTGGAAGTTGGGAAATTATACTTTAATCCACCCATGGTTAACATCAAGTTCAAATTGTTAACACGTGGTTTAATTTTTTTTTTTTTTTTGAGAAACAGTCAACCATTTAATTTTATTCACTGGCTCATGGGTGTAGGGTCCATTTGGATATAACTTATTTTGTTGAAACTAAAAACTGAAAACACTGTAACAAAATAATTTTTAAATGTGTGAATAGTACCATGAGACCTATTTTTAATGAAAAAGTTGCTGAAAAGTGAGGTTTGTGGATCCCATGACTGAAAAGTTGATTAAAAGGTGTGGAAAAGTTGCTGAGGTGTGCACTGTTCACACTATGTTAAGTCAACAATCACGGCACAAAAAAAAAAAGGCTGAAACGCGTGAAAGTCCAGATGTGGACGCAAAACGTATAAATAATCATATCTAAACACATACTTAATGTACTTCAACATATATATTTTTTGATAGGTAAATAATGCGGAGAGGGGGAGGTGAGGTTTGAATCTTAAACATGAGACATCAAAGAGAGTGCTAATTAATATCATTGGGCTATTCCTTTAATTAGAATGAGATTGTTATTTTATTTTTAGGGTTTTCTTTGTTTCAGCACATCCATGTGTGGATTGTAATGATATGGGATTAAAAGTATTAAAAGTTGTGATCAAGCGGATAAAGTATACCTTTTTAAATCCTGGATTGGCAATTCAAACTTTACTCAAATCACGTGGTTATAATATGAACCCTTAAAAATTATTTTGTAGAACGTGTAAAATTTCTCTATAGGATTACCCTAGTGATATTTGTGGGTGTGTGTGCAAAAGTATGGTGGGCAATGAGTAGGTGACTGGGTGCACCACAGTAGGATTGCTCTAAGTAAGAGATAGGAATGTGTAAATGCTAAATGGAATTTAATTTTGGGTTTCTAATTTGATAGCTTCTTCGTACAGTAGAAATCCCCTATCAGTTGGGCAAAATGGGCATTGGCGTTCAACATTTCAAACAAGTTTACAATATACCAAATATATATTATTTTACAAACTCTGATACAGTAGTTCTTAAATATACTAATTTACTGTTCACGGTTGCTATAAGAAGTTTTAGCAATATCAACACGGGTAAAGTGCAATTTGGGTGTGGTTGGATGTAAAACAGCAATTTGATGAAATTGATGACATATACATGTCTAGTTTTTGGTTTCTGCTATCCATCATGTATTTGTTCGCATACCATAATATGTTTATTAGATTTATTCTAACCTTAGGTCTTTAATTTGTAAATTTTGGCTATCCATATATTTGTAAAATTATTACAATTTATGTTTTTTTTTTCAAATTGTGATTCATTCTTGGATCTTGGAACATTAGTAAATTCAAATTGGAATCCAGAAATTATAAATTTTAAAAAAAAAAATCTTTAGTTACGTTAAGTTATGTAATCTAATCTTTTAAAAAATTTAATCTTTAGTTAGGTAATGTTTTTGGTTATCCATGTATTTGTCAAAAAAGTAAAAGCTATTTTAATTGGTTCAAGTTGGAATACAATAGATGGTGTGTTTGTGATTTTTTTTTTTTTTTTTTTTTTTATAGGGTGAGGTCCTAAGGGACTTTTAAACATCATTTTAAAAAGAGAAGAACATTTATAATTTATGTGAAATTGATGAAATATACATAAATCATAATTTTTTTTTAGAAAACATAAATCTTAGGTTGCATGAGGAACTAGAAATGATTTTGTTGACTTGATATTATCATGATATATTAACATGATTAGAAGTGGCCACTTTAGGCACGAGTTGTTTTGGAGTTTGGTTACTTGGAGAGATGGGTTTCTATGGAGTAGATGAGGGGTTTTTGTTTTGGCTGTGGATGGGAGTCTGCGCGTGGGTACTTTGCTTTTGAAGAGGGAGAAAATGGAACTGCGTTATTTCTCTTTTATCTCGGGTGTGGTCGGTGTGGACTGTGGACCATTTCAGGCTTTCAAAGTTTCAGATCTATATTTAGATTCCTATTTATATTTTTCTCAACCAAAAACAAATCCTATTTATTTATTTAGCACATACAAATTTTACTGCTATAAATTAAATCACAATTTTTGTCACAATTATTTACAAAAATTATGGGTCCTTGTAAAAGTGACAATCAATCATAATCTATCATATAGGAATAATTGTGGCTTAACTTGTAGTACTAAAATTTTTGTTTAGTATAAAATCATATTTTACTTAACCACTTTCCAAAAATACCAAGGTTAAATAATCTATTTAATAATTAGTACCACTAGACTCTCACTCAAACCTGACCAGTATCTTTTTCTAGTTTACACGCTTTCTCCAAACAACAAAACATCCATTTCCATAAAACTTTTCTTCCTAAACTGAAGGCTCATTCAACAAAATATTAACACGACAGCCGGAAAGAATCAAAACTGTATTAGAGATACACACAGTTCTATTAAGCAAAATCAGGGAATCAACAAACCAGCTACAAAGAAAATCTGGTGATCTCCACTCCAAAAAGAATTGAGGCCTTGTAGTAATATATAATTGGCTCTACTTAAGATATGTAGATGAAATCCAAAGTAGAACATAGGTTATTAATGAACTCATCACTTCAAAACTCCTCGGTCCTTTAAGTAAAGGTACAGGAGGAATCACAGCCACCATCAAGAATGTTCCCAACAGCCATGAGAAAGCAAAAGATCCAGCCCTGCAACATAACAACAAATTTTATGATAAGGATCTATGTAATATTTCAGCTTTAAGTAGCAGGGAGATTCAAGAGGGCATTTAATTTCAAAAGGGAAGACCATAAGCTGATCTGGAACGTTTGCATAAACAGGGAAAGCTCATGACATTTAAGATAATCATGAAAAACATTAGCTCATTATAGAAGCATAAACCATGACATTGGGCTCAGGACTAAATGCAATGGTTGGTACAATACAAATTTTCTGTGAAGAAAATCTCACAACAATGACCTAAGTGATTAACAGCAGGAACATTCCAATATTCCATGTTTAATTAAACAGATACTGTTCCACATACCCGTAAAGAAAAGCTCGGATTTTGCTCTTCAACCGATCGTATATAAAATACATGGTAGCCAGCAGGGAGATTGCAACCTGAAGGGTCGGGCCTTCTTCGGTTGGGAAGAAAGCAGTGAGAACCCCAAGCACTATAAATGCAATAGATGTTTTTATAATGAACTTTGTTGATGGAGTTCGAAACCTATTTGTAAGAGCCTGAACAACACGGGACTGCCTGACTTCTCTGACCTTTTTTTTTATGTCAACTTTTGGGTTCTTCCTATCATAAAACTTCTGCAAAATTATTTTGTCATGGGCTGACTCAATAGCATCCACACTTGGTTTGTGGCCCGCATATTGACGAATAAGAAAGTTTCTTGCAGCTTGAATTTCATCTTCAGAAGCCTCCCTGCTTATTCCAAGTCGTTTGTATGGGTCCCTCACATTAATTCTAGGAAAGATAGCTGAGCTTGCAGAAAAGGAGAGAATTTTAGAGTCAATGGTGCCAAATTGTTACAATATTTAGTGAACCAAATTAAAAGAATATGGTCAGCAGCAATAAATCAAAAAAACGCTTACAATGTGAAGGTTTGCATCAACTTAATGCTTAAGGAACTAAGAGCAAGTCCCTAGTTGCCTTACCTATATTTCAGCAAAGGGAAGAGAGAAAGAGAGAGAGAGAGTCATTCATGTCTCCATTTTTTTTTTTAATAATTGATAAGAGTAGAACCTAAAATCTATCCCAACACTACCCACCCTAAACCACCTAAGCTAAATCCCAGAGAGAAAGAGTGAAACATGCTTTCTAAATTCTAATAAATTCCATGCAGAATAGAGCAAGTATGGTGACATGAAAGAAAGTCATACTGGTGAGCCACACCAATAAGTTCAACAAAGGCAATCCAGTCACCCAACACCAAATTTCTCAATACAAGAGCAGCCCACAATTTATCCAATTATAAAATGTCAGATGCAAAAACAGCTTAGGCATGAATTCTCAAAGCAGCTCACTAATAGGAACATTTACTGTTGAAATTGCCTCAAATTCTTATTTTCACTTGGTTTGGATTTTCTTGGGATGAATGAAAAGTCTAAAAAGTAATTTGCTCTTTCTTGTCCGCCAAAGTAATAGTATTGAAGCCTTAAATATAGATAAAAATATAAAGGGAATTCTAAATGGGTAGGAGAAAACACTCTTAGAAGAACATGGCTGAGTTTTTTCAAAGAGTAGTTTTAGTCCAAGAGGTCCTCCCATTGGGGAGGAGAGAACACTCTTAGAAGAACATGACTGAGTTTTTTCAAAGAGTAGTTTGATAGTTCTTTGGGCTTGAAAGATACTCAGATGTGTGAATGAATAGTTTGCCAATTGTTTTGAGTGAGAGAACACCAGTGAGTGCATTGAGGTTTTGGGCTTGTGAAGTGTCAAGTTTATGAGTACGTAGTGAGTTTGTTTTGGGTGTATTGGGACTTGGGTTAGTTTATGCTTATGAGAGGTTTTGGTGTGTTTGTGAGGTTTGTGCGAGTGTGATAGTTTTTTTTGTGATGTTTGCTTGAGTTTTTATAATCTATATTGTGGATAATGGATTTTGGTTAACATTGCCCATAGATACAGGCATGAAATTGGCCAAACCACATTAAATATTGTGTCCTATGTACATGTTTTATTTTCTTGTTCATATGAATGTGAATTCCAACATTTATACTATCTTTTTTACAATGCTGAGACATATGAGGGAAAAGGCAGTGAGAGAGAATTTCCTTGTTTGATGAATGCAGAAATAGAAGGAGAGAGATTGTGTATCATAAGAAAAATATGTGAATTTCCAATTTTATCTTCACTTAAACCATTTAAATTGGCTCAGTAAGAAAATAGCTTCAATCTTCTCTTCCTTTCTATTTCCATTCCTTCCTAACCAAACAATGTCAGAGAAAGGTGGAATCCACTCGTTTCCCCATCCTTCCCCTTTTTCCCTTACCTCTCCACCCTTCCTACAAAATATGTAGTGTTAGATATTAAAGTTACAACTGGTCAGTAGCCCAATAACTCCATCAATCGCTAATAAAATATGGCTCAGTAAAGCTCCCAGCCTTACAAGCAAACACAGAGGCAAATGTCAATGCTTCACTATGCACATCATCTGGTCAGGACAAAATTTTAAGAAGGTCATGAAGGTTCTCATGAGCTCTTCCACAGAAAGGTTCACAACAAACATGCACATTTATTTATTATTTAGGTTTACAAAACCATGGCTTGCAATAAACCTTTATCCACTAAGTATAAATCCCCATGGATAACAATAACACAATCATCAACTAATCAAGAAAGTGAAAGATTACCAGTGGGTTCATTTGGCGTATCACCATAGGAAGCATCCATTGCACACTTGATCAAGTAAGACGGTCGCATTCTGCATCTTTGTCTAGAACCAACCCAGTCAGTTCTGTTCGGTCACAACAAGGAAAAAGCATAACAATGTTATAGTAGCGTACAGCCCTCACTCCAAGTTCAATAGTTGGTAACAATTAAGAAGTACCTTACTAAACGGAGAGAATCAATCTGTTGTTTAGGCTTCCCAGGACTAGAAAGCACAAAAGCTCGCCTATTCAGTGAGCCCGGGCCACATGAAGGTATCCGGAGACAACATCTTGATGGACTAGCAGTCAATCCAAACACTGTCATCTTTTGGCCTAAGTTGCTATTGTCAATCTATGACACACTAACTAATACCGCAAACCAATGGCTGCAACATATAAACAGAATCGGCCATATCAGATTGAGTAGACAAAACAACTTGAATCAATTAAAATAAATATATAATAAGGCTCCTAAACTTTAGGCCACAAGCGATTTTAGTCCCTGAAGTTCAAAGTGATCAATGTAAGTTTATGTTCTGAAAGCGATCACATCAAACTTTACGGATTAAAATCGATTATGAGCTAAAGTTTAGGGATCAGTAGTGTATTTTGGCCTAATAACACTGCATTATAAGCCCAATAGCAACAAGAAATATCCAACCTAGTAGAGTAGTAATTATAAAAAAGCTTTTTTTTTTTTTTTAATCAGTAATCATAAATATAAAAGTGAAGATAGTAATCTACAAAATAAAATCTAACTTTCAATCTCCAAATAATTACAATCCAAAAACAGTAGCCTCTAGAACCCAACCAACAGGTAATAAATTCGATTATGTTTGTGTGGTTTTGCAGTGGAATGGAAAATAAAAGAATGGATTTAACCTAAGAGTGAGTAATTGAAATCCGTGAGAATTAAAAAAACTCCAAATGCGGAAATTGAAGTTTAAAAAACAAAAACAAAAAAACATACCTGCTCGGCGTAGAAGAAAGATAAAACAATCAATCTTCTTTGTACTATATGAAAACAAAACAAATCGCTTGTGTGTTTCTAACGGTTGGTTTGTGTTTTTATGTGTTTCTGTAAGAACGGATAGGAGAAATGCCCAGCGAGCGAGGAGTTTAGACAGACACAGCACTAAAACCCTGTTCTGAGGAGTGTCAGAATTTAATTTAGTACTCAAAGCATTTGAAATTTATATTATTTTTGGAGTAACTCAAACAACAAGTCCGTTGTAGTCTAGTTGGTTAGGATACTCGGCTCTCACCCGAGAGACCCGGGTTCAAGTCCCGGCAACGGAATTTAATTTAAATTTTTGACTTCTGCCTTTTTTAACTTTTTTTTTTGGGTGTTACCGGCTTAAAAGCATTAGGAATGTATGGATCAAAATTTTAAAACACGTTATCAAATAACTATTTTTTTTGGTAATACCAGCTTAAAAGCATTTCATTCTCAAAAAAAAAGCTTAAAAGCATTAGGAATGTATGGATCAAAATTTTAAAACACATTATCAATCAATCATTTTCAATTGTTCACTTACTTTTTCATTAAGTGAGAAAAGGGATTTGACATTTGAATCTTAATCCCCATACAAGGACAAAATGCTATTAAATCATATGACCATTGACAAAATTGTTTACTTACTTTTTACATATAAGTTGAAATCATTATCAAGTGTATCTAGCCTTATGTGAGGACAATAAATTATTGGCCAAACAAACATTACACCCAAAAGAAATTGTCATGGAGCATGAGGGTTAAAATTTGGAATTAAAGACACTAGCATTTTTTTTTTTAAGGAAACTATATGCTCAATTGTTTATAATTGTTTGATTATTTATTTTTTGAAGTATAAGCAGAGAAATTTGACCTCCAGATCTTAATTCCACAAAATAGGACCAAATGTCATTAGAACATATAGTTTTTGAAAATATTCACTCACTTTCCACACAAAAAATGAAAACTACATAAGATGTACCTAATTTTATGTGAGGACAACCAATCCTTGGCCAAACAAACTTTGTACACAAATGAAATCATCATTACGCTATCAAATCAACTATATGCTCATGTTCCCATCAACCCAAAAAAAAAAAAAACTATATGCTTATGTAGCATCTCCGATTCTCCATCATGAACATGATGTTTATGACCACCTCTCGTCATCTTCTACCACACTTGTACCCAAAACATACCCCTTCGTTTGTTTTTTCTCCTAGCACATTAGCAAGCTACATTCACCCTACAAATAAAAATGAAACATGAAAAAGATTCACACCATTTTTGCTGTCTCCCCCACTACAAGACTTTCTATCTAATTGAGGTCTAAAAATGAGCCACAAGAGATGCACCTTTATTAAGCCCAACGTTCAATTAGGTAAAGCTTTATCAGCCTCATGTGATGATCCACTGTTTTGTCCAGCAAACTAGATTGATTTAATTTTCTTTTAATGTATTAAACAAACAATTTCACCAGAACAGACAAGAAGAAACCCCACTTGACAGAAAATCACAGTTGGGCCTAATGGGTGTGATTGGAAGTGACAATCCAGATAGAGCCACAACTTGCTAGATTCCCTTGACCTTCCCTGCTCTTATGTTTTTAAACCTTCCATTCAAACAAACTCAAATTCCAAGCTTACCAAATTTAGTTTAAGGCTTTCAAGTTTCAACTACACCTAGAGACTTTTTTTTACGTACTTTTTCACTTAGCACTTAGCAGCATCAATGACAATCAGCCTTCACAATCACAGCTTCAATAAGATAGTAGTAAAGCTGTTCTTGTTGATTTTATTGTTGGACAGCACGAGTTCTTTACCACATACAAATGTGTCTAATGGGTACTTGGTGAGCGAAAAGGAGTACCTGAATTGGGTCAAACAAATAGGTTCCTTCAAGCACTCTCTCTTCCAGAAAGCAACCAACAAGTTAACACCTTGCTCAACCATAAGAGTAAACAAAAACTCGAAGTTAACTGGTAATTTTGTTACAGTTCAAAAGGCTATCAGTTCAATACCAGTAGTCAATAACTGTCGGGTGGTTATTTCCATCAGTGCAGGGATTTACAGGTAATAAATGGAGCTGTCTTTGTTTTGTTACTCATGGATCATATTTAGTTGTGGTTGGTTGCTTGGTCTTGTTCTGTGTTTATAAAGTAACATTAACACAAAACCAATATACTAGATTTTGTGTTTTTTTTTTTTTATTACCTGTAATCCTATATAATTTGTGTTTGTATAATAGTCATGCCAAAACATTTTCTCCTCCAAAACATATTCTCAAATAGTCTTTCATTTATAACATTAAGTATTCGTTTGACACGAGCTTTTTCGATTTAACTTTTAGTTTATATTATTTCATGTGCAGTTTCTTAAAATCCCATTTTTTCAAATATAAACATTATAATTTTTTAGCAAAAAAAAAAAAAAAACTGATAACAAACGAACAATAAATCATTCATAACACAAAATTGCTTCACTTTTTTTGGGAGAGGGGAGGGGGAAGGGGGGAAGAGAGAATGATCTAAAATAGAGAGAGACCATTAAACAATTAAGATTTTATTTATTGTATCTAACACTAACAGTCAAAGTGTTATATTTTGGTTTAAATTTACTATGAGCAAAAATGTAGGGAAAAGGTCCTAATTCCTGCGACTATGGCATACATTACCCTGGAAGGTGCTGGTGCTGATAACACCATTATTGAGTGGGACGACACAGCCGACCGAATTGGACAAACTGGGCATCCATTGGGTACCTTTGGTTCTGCCACATTTGCAGTTGATGCTCCTTACTTCATTGCAAAGAACATCACCTTCAAGGTCAGTCAATTTCATGATTTTGGCTTCGGTATTTACCATTATTAATTTATCTACTAGTCTCAAAGTTTTACAGAATAAGTCTTAAGGTAGGGTGTTGTAGGTCTAAGCTCAGTCAAAGTATACTTCAATTTCCATTTCCATATATGTTGTTTTCCAAAAACACAATTCTCTTGTAATTTATGGATAATTTTGAAAAAGTTCAATTAAAACCGTGAATTATTTCACGAAACAAAATAAACTACACCTAATAAGACTTATCTTGGCACAAATTAACATCATGAGGTATTTTAGTACCCAAAAAAAAAAAAAAAAATTCACAACGATTATATCTTTATCAAAGTGTAATTATCTGTTAGGATTCTTAAATAATTTCATCAGATTTTTTATATCCAAAGATTCACATGGACTGATTTTAGAGCCTAGATTAGGCTCTAAGTCTAGCTTATATGAGTTTTCATAATTTCACTCTTCTTTGTTTATAAATATTCAAACGAATTATAAAGTTAATGATTTTAATTGAAACTTTTTAAAAATTAGAATTCAATTTAAAATCATTCCTAAACTATAAGAATAAGTGCATGATTTACCCTTTTTTTTAATTGTTAGTGAGTACTAACACACAACCAAAGTTAACAGCAAGTAAGGATTTAAGTGATGAATCAGTCACATTAGTGACCATTTAAATCTACAACCCTCCCTTTAAAAAATAATAGATAAATAAAAAATTATAACTTTTAGTTTAGAACAAGCCTTTCACAACATGTGAGTCTCACACTTTGTGTGAGATATATTTTAAAGCGAAACAGTATCTTATGAGACAATCTCATAAAATAATTTTTCTTATAGAAAATATCCTTTTGTATGGAACCCCTATGAGTAATGATATATGACAGTATCTTATGAGACAATCTCATAAGATAATTTTTCTTATAGAAAAGATCCCTCCGTATGGAACCCATGAGTAATGATATATGTTTATACTTTATACCCTCACACACATATTGATTGAAGAAGAATAAAGAAGGCTTTTAATGGCTAAAGTAAGGTGTCGATTTTTTGAAATAACAGAATATAGCACCATCGCCACCATCAGGAGCTCTAGGCAAGCAAGCAGTGGCACTGCGGATTTCAGCTGACACAGCAGCCTTCTTCAGTTGCAAAGTTATAGGAGCACAAGACACTCTTTATGATCACATAGGCAGACACTACTTTAAGGATTGCTACATTGAAGGCTCCGTCGATTTCATTTTCGGAAATGGTCTCTCGTGCTATAAGGAGTGCCATTTAAATGCCATCACCAGTACCTATGGAGCCTTGACTGCTCAAAAGAGAGAGAGCTTCCTTGAGGAAACTGGCTTCTCATTTGTCAATTGCAAGGTCACTGGATCAGGTGCCCTTTACCTGGGAAGAGCTTGGGGCACATTTTCTAGGGTAGTCTTTGCGTACACATATATGGACAAGATCATCACTCCTAGAGGATGGTATGACTGGGGAGACAAAAACAGGGAAACGTATGTTTGTTCTCTTTTTTTCCCTTTACCACATGCCTTTGATTATGTGCCAGCATCATTGTATTTAACCAATTGAGACAACGTTAACATGTGCTTTGCAGGACCGTATTTTATGGACAATACAAGTGTTGGGGACCAGGGGCTGATTTCGGGGGCAGAGTTTCATGGTCTAGGGAGCTCACTGCTGAGGAGGCTGAACCATTTATTTCACTTGGTTTTATCAATGGCCAGGACTGGCTCCCAAACTAGGGATAATTTCAAGTTATCAACTGCACTTGGTACACCATCAACGCCACGGTGCAACTCAAAAATATATTTTAGTGAGTTACAACACAACACATATTCTCATTCCCAACAGTTAAATTGAAAAAAAAAGCATGCAAGTAAAGCCGGCATCTGCAGAGATTCTTGTATGGCACATGTAGTGCAAGTATTATGCTATTTCTCATCCTCCTAATTAGGAAATAGAATAATAGTTTGCTACTAAATTGAACTATGCTATTGGAATTTAGCATTCTCCTCAAAAAATATGTGCATAGTTTTTGGTAATAGCATAATAGTTTGCTACTAAACTAAACTATGCTATTGGAATGACTAATCTCATTCCCCTTATATCATGTAACCCTCAATATCGGAAGTTAAGTAGCAAACTGTTATGCTATTTCCAAAAACTTGATGAGTTTTTCTTTCTTTTTTATTCCTTTTTTTCCCAAGCAAAACATTCACCCGGAATAGTTGAACCGCAGTCTCCTCAGAATTTTCATTAGGCTATAAGGTATTGTACTACAAGTTGAATGATTAGAACCATCAAAGTAGAAAGAGTTCATAAAAAAGACTTTCAATAAACAAATGAATATGCCTAAACTGAGATATGAAATGTACATTCTATAAAATGAAAAGTGGCAGTTTGTCTTTGCATCTTTTCTTTGAACAATTACCAAGTCAAATAAATATTAGCACAATATAAACGTTTCTGTACAAATTAATAAATAACTGTACAAAGTGTCCCGTGCCATGGTGAAGTTACATAGAGCATTTGCTGCTTCAGCACCAATTGAATGTACATATCCCACCTACTCCTCGTGATGTGTCAGCATCCAATTTGAACAAACCTTAAAAATAACAATAATCACAAGTAACAGGGATCAGAAACTGCAATAATCAACAGCATTTTAGAAAACACACAGTTGAACTAAGATAAACATCACAATGCAGTCGTATCTACACCATAACACCTTTAAGAGTTGAAAAATATCAAGACAATGGTGGTTCTCTAAAAATGTTGACAGACAAGATTCTAACAGTGACTAATGAGAACCAAACTTCCAAACTCTCCAAGATTAGTAGATCCAAGAATTTTAGCTAAACAAACCTTATCAAATGATAACTAAAGAACAATATAGGAAACTAATTGTAGAACTGAACGTGTGCAAAGACAAAAGAACATTATTCCTGAGGAAGAGCAAGATAGAGCAACCTACCAGACACTATACTCATGATTGGAAGAGAGTTACAGTTGCAATATAGCCATTCTTCATCACCTGCTAATATCAATGAAAATCTTATTAGTAGTCCCACTTAGCCATACAATAAGCTTAAAAGTATAGCAGTATAATTGTCTGACTCAACAGAACTCGGATTTAAATTTACTTTGTTTTTCATTTTTAGAGACCAGAAAGGTGTTCAAAATTGTAAGCGAGTAAGATGTATAGATCATCACTAACTCACCTCAAATGCAACATTTTGATAACCATACACAAATGTAGATCCAAAAGGATTGCTTGTAGAACCTTGTGTTTGGATGGCAGCTCGCCCACAGTCACCAAGGATTTCCTAAAAAGTAAAAATCTTTGTTACTTCCTAAATAACTATAAAGGGAGTAGACATTAAAGGTTAAGACAGCAGTAACATGGATAAATGGGGTACAGTTATGTCTCTGTTCAGTTTAATCTGGCAAACATATGATATGTCCCACCCACAAACTTACTGCCAGCAGATGAGGAATAAACAATCTAGAAGAGAAAAAAAAAAACAAGATTTTTCCAAAAATGATAAAGCAACTTGAATATTGAATGAAACCCCACCTCCCAGGCTCCCCCCCAACCCAATAACCAGGTACCAAGAAACAGGCGCTATACTGAAATATATGATTCTACTCACTAGACACATCCAATTAGATACTTACTCAAACACCTAAAATCTCTAATTGAAACTCTGCATCACAACCACGGAAAAGATTGAAAATGAAAAATAAAAGACAAAAACTAAGAATATGGAGAAGAACAAGTAGGCAAAAACAATATACCTTCACTTGCTCCCACTTGGTGCTTGGTGTAATCCTGTGTCCACTGCTATTTACTTCCTCAAAAGAACCCTCAACTAAAAGAAACAAAATGAAAAATGGTTCATTGGTTTCTCTATTAAAAGGTTTAATTGGAAGCTTCTGAAACAGATAAAGAACTTACAGTCCGAACCAAATATAACAAAATTGCATTTTATATATGAATTGAAGTCTGCATGACCAGGATAGTTTGTGTGCAAAACAAACTTCTTGATTTTATGGGTCTGCAAATACAAAACACTGATATTATAATTCCTAAGTGCAAAGGTCATCATGCATGGTATCATGATTACACATATCACTAGAACCCAAAAACTAAAAGTTGTTACCTGCCCATCAAATAAGATGTCCAAACCACGGGTAAAATAATTGTAGAAATAATCACCACAAAGTGTTGTCCGTGGACGAGGGTCTGATGCAGAGTGAATAACCATTTGATCTACCTGTACAACTAAATCAAATCAATATTCACTAATTATGACAAACAATTCAAATATAGTAATGATAGTAATAGTGCTTAGACACCGGATAATAAAAACAGCCCAAGCACCTATGCAGCCGCAGATACAAGCATAGCCAGATTATTCCAGTGTCATAAATATACTGGAATTCAGACACCTTCCAATGAGGGAAAGAAATTATTAACAAAAAGAATTTTCAACCAACATGGCAATGGAAGACTTAAAGAGCATTACAGGACACAACATGGATGTCAAAAGCAAACAATGCAACTTAGTTCATCGATATGTCTTAGAATAAAATATAAATTTTCTTCTAAAGCATGCAACACTCAATTGCCTCTGTGCTGAAAAGATACTTTCCTCATTGCATTTCATGTCAAAGAGACAGAAAACACAGCATGGTGTATGACTTAATAGAATATCTCGCACTAGATAAACAATAATGAGAAAGAAATATTCCTGTCTCAGTAATACCTGCTTTTGATGAATTCCACAAGGACGGCCTAATTCAGTCCACACATCCTGCAGAAAAAAGAAAACTAAAAAAATTAGGCATGACAACATTGCATCAATCTGGCCCCTCATAAGAACACAAACTAACCAGAAAATGACAGAAGTATATGGAAATTTTAAAATATCATTGAAACTTCTAAAAACAATACGTCATTAACAGAACCCAGAAAATAAAAGAGATGATAAAGAAAAATCCAGCAATTAAACTAATTTATGTAATTTAAAAATCCTAGTGACAAAGTTTTTTAATTATCATTAAGAAATACCAAATTATGCCCAAATAGAACTCGTTAAATGTATGATAGTTTTGTTTCCAACATAGTTCCAGAATTCTTTAAGATAAGGCTTTGTGAGTCAAGTTGATAGCAATTTATTTTGTTTTCGGCAGAAATAAAATTATTTATATCTATAGCTTGCACATCTGTGCATGTGCATGTGAGTGAGTGTGAAAGAAAGAAAGACAATTCTGATTACATTGCACCTCCATTAAGAGCCTAAATGACATCTAAGATTCCATGGAAAATTGTATGACACAAAATGAAACAAAAGCATAAAGTAATATCTGAGCAGGAAAGCATTTACCAAGAAAAAAGATACTAAAGCTTAATTGCATTAAACTTAAAACTTGCCTGTGGGGATGCACCGAAAGGAATATGTTGGCCACCAACAGTGAAATATAATTCTTCTCCAAGCTGGACAATACTGACATTGAATTAAATTTTATCCAATATTCAAACTCAAATGGGTCAAAAAACTACACTTCAGAGACCAAATAACTAAATAAATAACACAATTGGCAAGCACTAAAACATTCAAAATCAAAGCTTTATTTGATGGTCCAACAAATTTCCATACTTAAAGCTAAATGGTTGATGCTAATAGGAGAAGCAGGTGACCATCCATAAGATGGCCCACTGGATTCTGCAAACAATTCAATTGAAATGATACCAGACTCAAGCACGATGACAATTCAATCAAAATACTGCAGGTAGATGAAGGATGAAACCAAACCTTAACATGCACCTCTTCCATGTAAAGACTGCCAGCAGGTAATGGAGGAGCATAAGCCTTGTCCATTAAGGATCCTACACCAACTTTCTTGTCTGTAGAACTATCATATATGGAGACACGGCAAGTCACAGGTGTGGTGCCATCCGGAAACTCTAATGGCAATTCCGCTTTCATAAAAGAAATAAAGGAGTCAATTTAAGTAATCAGAACTTGAAAATTCACTCAAACAAGTAAAAACCCAAGTTGGGAAATGCTGAAACAATACCTTCCCCATCATGGCAGCAATCTGTATACTGGCTAGGAATTGGAAAGGCAAAGGATAGGCCCTGCAAAATATGCACATAAGACAGTCCCCAAGATGTAAGACAATAAGACAAGGATATATTAGGAAAAAAATAAAACTATGACATAGTTATGTATTCCATATACATACTGGGTAAAATAGATTGTAAACACCTCTAACTTTGTCATAAATTCCAGGAAAGGTTGGCCCAAAAAGTGCATATACAGCTACAAAAGTAGCTAGAGTGGATGGTCCCCTACAAAAGGAAACGCAGGTCATTAATAAAACTAATAGCATAAAAATCATAAAACTTATTTTAGTAACTTACCCAATCAGAGAAGTAGCATAGCGCATTTGAAGCCGTTTTACATCAAAAATTTCAATAAGCCTTAGCCTCTGACACAAAATTCAAAGTCAAATTAATCAAATTGTATCACAATATAGTCATGTACATTATATTTGCACACAAAATCAATTTATAACAACAATCCATGTGAGCAATAACAACAAATTTTGGAGATCGGAGCACCAAAATTATATCAAAACTCAAAGGTGAATGGAACTCAAAACATAAGGCAACTGCACTAGCAAATCCAATGATGAAACAAATTTATAGTCCCAAGCAATAACTAGAAAGACAGAATTACTCTTTTCCACTGAGTAATTTATCCATTATGTAAACTGAAGAACCTATGCCAAAGAATTGAGATGGTCTATTGAATTGCCAATCCAAAAAATTCTTTGCCACAGATAAAATTTGATTTACTTGCATCAATTAAGTAAAAAAAAAATATGAAAAAGAAAACCTCCATTCAGGTCACAAGTTGACAGTTTAAACAGCTTGAAGTGATTGTGCTAATCCTATTGTGCTTTTAATTTCTTCAATAGATGCACACATTAATATCATGCCCATGCTGAAAGTTGAAACCTCAGAATTTATTGTTTTCTATATCCCACATAGTTCTTCATATAAGTTTATCATGTGGTTTAACCTGGCATACAAGATAAATAATAAAACACCAGTTCTAACAACAATTCTAGATATGAAAAGAACAAAAATAATAATTATCATAATGTAACGATTATGTCTCAGAGAAATTTCTTCAGAGGCCCATTCATCTTCACTGCCACATAAAATCCATAGTTAAAAAGCACAAGGTATCCAAAGTAGAAAGATGAACTTAGTTTGCCCAATAAGTCCAAAGGCAAAGCTTCATTCCATGAATTAGGCATGAAAAATAATTACATCTAACAATTTTGAATAGTATCCTTTCAAAACAATGCACTAGTTACCAAAATGACTAAAACAATCACAAAATAGGTTCAAAAACTATATTCAATAGTTTCATCATCCCATTGATGCTCACAGCTCACTAAAGAAAGAATCCGCAGGATTGCAACAAGGAACCCTAACAAAAAACCTTAAAACAAACAAAAGTATTACCTGAGACCAAGGATCAAAACGAAGATGAAAACCATGATCTGGAAAGCTAATAACAAGATCCAGTTTCAGCGGCTCCTGCATAAAACAACCACCATAAGAGGTACTTACAAGATCAAGACCGCATAAGACTCGTATGTACAAATATATAAGACACCTCCAACTGAATTCATGGCGTAAATGTGTAACAAAAAATCAAATATTGCATCAATTGAATTTCTGAAAAATCACAAAGTACGCGTGCAATTCTCTAAACCAAACCTCATCAAAGTACTTCACGTGAACAACGTCATAGATATTAGGCTGCTGCTCTATCTGAGCAAATGCTTCACATATTGGCATCCCTATAAAAACAACAACAACCATTTTCAGCACCAAAATTATTTAAAACATTTATTAACCACTAAAATGCCTAAAATTCTTCTAATTAGCTTAAGCTTTTGAAGCACAAAGTTACCGGTAACCTAACCTAACACTCAATTTGGTAGTTGAGTGAATTGTACTTCATCCATTACAGCTTCAACAAAACATTATTTCATTAAAACTAGCAAACAATTATTTAATTTCTCGGGAACCAAACAGGTGAATAACTAAAAAATCAAGCTGATTAGGATATAATCCAAATCTGAAACTAATCGGGAAAACGATCGGACCAGATATACTACGATACTAAAAATCGAAAAGGTTAGAGATGAGTTGAGAAATACCGAGAGAGAAAGGTCCGATACCGAGACCGGGTCGGAGGTCGAGAACGATGGCACCCATGGCTGTGCCCTCGCAGCGTCGTCTAGTTCTCTGCGACATAACCAAATTGGGTCTTTTTGGGTTTGGCTTTCGTTCTTTTTTTTTTTTCTTTTTCTTTTGTTTTAGGGAACCTCCGTTACTTTCGCAAAAGAACTGAACAGGTGTTGATTGCTTAAATACAAATGGCAGCGTTGGTTCGGAATGGGATTAGTTTTTTTTTTTTGATTGCTTCGCAGTGCACGGAATATCAATATGTCAACATTTCGGGTTCCGGGTTGCTTGGGACCACCTTATTGGGCCCCGTGGTTTATAAAATTAAGTCGAGTTTTCGAAAATTAAAAAAATGTATGGATATTTCGGGTTTTTTTTTTTTTTTTCCTCATAGTAAATTTCAAGAATTTAAAATAATATACACTAAAAATTTATTTAAGAAATTATAAAAAGGAAAAATAAAATATATATATTATTTTTTCTGTATTCTTGAAGTGTTGCTAACTGAAGAGGCTAGCATGAGCGAGACCAAAGCTCAATCAAGCAAGATGAAAAAAACTATCAATCATGGGGAAGATTGGTTTATTTTCCTTAGACTCCATTTGGGAGTTCATAAGGGAATGAAATGGAATGGAATGGAATGATTATAAGGGAATGGAAAATAATGAAATTAAGTAACCTTGATTGGATGTTTTAAAATAAAGGAATGGAAATGAATGAAAATGAATGGAATGTAAATAATTTTGTTTTGGAGTAACATGGAGGGAATGGAATGGAATCATTTTATGACAATATTACTATTAAACCCCTATTTTAAAATAAATGGTTGAATATATAAGGGTATTTTGGGAGTTTTAATAAAAAAATCATTGAATCTAATTTTATTCCCTCTAATTCCTCCCAATTTCGGGGAGAATGAAAATTTGAAGTTTTAAAGGAATAAAAAGGAATGAGCGTTCCTTCCTACCAATTCCATTCTCTCCCACTTAAACTCTCAATTCCCTCCATTAAAACTCCCAAATAAAGGAAGGGAAGAATGTTCTAAAATTATTTTTTTCATTCCTTTCCATTCCATTCCCTCCTCCCAAACGAGGCCTTAGGGGTATTAGAGCACTTACAATAAGGTTGCTAAAATAACTAAATAGTCATTTTAGCAACCAAAAACACACACTACAGTAAAAACGGTAAAGCTAACATTTTTTGAGTGATTACTACAGTGGGCTACTAACTCTAGTAGCTCATAGTAGCTGGATGATATAATAAAAACTATTTTATTTTTATTCCCCACACACTCACAAATCACTTCACATGCATAAGGTTTGTTTTCTCTTTTTTATTTTCTTTCTCCTCTACTCTCTCCTCTCAGCTCCAAACCCAGCCCATGTGAAATCGGATTGTGGACATCAATGTTGAGGTGAGATCGGATTCGTGGGCATCTTCTTAGCTGTTTATCTATTTCTGCAACTTCCTAGGTCTTGTCGACGATTCCAAACCAAAAGTAATTTTCTTAATATCAATCTATGACTATGATTGCAATTTCAATTCTTTTGATTCTTTTAATTTCTCATCAATTTCCTTCATTTTTCTAACTTATTTGATTTTACCTAATCAATTTCTCTAACTTTTGTGACAGTGTTTGGGACTATTTGGTTCTCTATCTATCTATTTAAGTCATTTGCCTACAACCAATACAAACCTAAAAATAAACTATAAGAACTACACTTTTTTGTTGTTGTTGTTATTACTTCGGTGTGGAGATCAGATTCATGGGTTTGGATTGCCGATTTTGTGATTTGTGAGGTGTCGTCATGCTCGGATTTGTGGGTTTGAGTTGGCCGTGCTCTGATGGCTTGATTGTGGCTTGCTCATGGGTTTGATTTAGTGGGACTTGGTGCTAGTGGGTTTTGGTTGTGTTTGTATTGGTGATAATGGTTTTAATGGTGGATTTTGACTCAGTAGTGTTTCTTGGCGAAAGTGGGTTGCTAGGTTTTGCTAGGTTTTTTGTGGTGGGTTGTTGATAACGGTGGTTGTCGTTGTGGTTATGGTGGTGGTTTTGTTTTGCATTTTTTTGTTTTTCAGTGGATTGTGGCTACCACAGTGGTGGTGAGAAGGTTGTGGTGGGTGGTTGTTGTGAGTTTTTGTGGGGAAGTTTTATTTTATTTTAATAAGTTGTTTATATTATTTTAATGAGATGAATGTTAATATAGATTCTTTGATTTATTTTATTTTATTTTATTTTTATTGATGTCAAAGATTCTTTGACGTTAAATGTGAGTTGTTAAAATATATAAAATTACTTTTTAAGTTGCTAAAAACAATATTTTATAGCTTCCTTACTGTGAATGCTCAAAGGTGATATCGTCTATACTTTTTAGCCTTTAGCCTTTAAAGAAGGTTGTTGTCATGCTCTTGTATTTCTTTTGTCTCGTAATAATGTACTTAGCATGTTTTGTCACACAAGGTTTCTTGCAAGGACTTAATATTAATTATGAAGAGTGTCACACAAGGTTTCTTGCAAGGAATTAATATTAATTATGAAGAGACATATTGTCATGTAATGAATACAACTACATTTAGATTATTAGATTTGTAGTTACGTAAAACTTAGATATGCATTTAATGGATATGATTGCACCATATCTATATATATATATATATATATGTATGTATATATATGTATATATATATATATTAGTAATAAGCAAAACATAGAAAAAATTCGATTAAATTTTAAATTATAATTCAGTTAGAGTATAATTTTGCACCATATGTCCCATCTAATTTAAACTTTAAAATTTTTGTGCCAAGTGAGTTAATTCAATGCAAAAATTGGATTTCAATTAGAGTTTAATTTTGTGTCAGATGTCCTATCTAATTTAAGTTTTTAAATTTTTGTACCAAGTGAGTTAATTCAGTGTAGAAAACAATAAGTCCAATATAAATAAATCATAAAAAAACCTAATCATATATCTAACTCTATATACAATTTATTGGAAAATAGAGTTTGAATTATTTTATATTTATGAGCCTTTTTTTTGTGTAACTAAAAATAATTTAAATTTATGAGTTATTTATATAATATACTTTGACTATGTATGATCTATTACTAACTAGGCAATATATATATATATATATATATATATATATATATATTTAACCAAAAGCTTAAAAGGAAATCAATTAGAATCAAAATTAGATTTTGCTTTTGTTAACTTTCCATAAAAATTAAATTGTTTAGATTTTTGCTATTATTTTTTTCTCTAGACTAATGAGCATATATATATATATATATATATATTTTTTTTTTTTAAATTGTTTCTCTTCAGATATTTTGTATGCGAAAATCTTGAACCTAAAAAATTGTAATTGAGCTAAACAATCTCATGCACCCATCCCCATTCAATTTAGGAAATATTATTGGACTAATCTTTTTTTTTTTTTGTGTTATATTTAGTATAATTTCATGTACAATGATTGTAAATTGATATTGTATATGTAGTATGTAATAGTGATTTTCAAAATTATATACATAATAGTAATGTAATGAGAAACTTTCTTTGAGAATAATGTAATGAGAAACTTGGCATAACTAATATCATAAAAATTGCAAGGAAAAACCATTTTAATACCTCTAATTGTCCTGGTCGAATTAATGTCAGATATGTTTAATAACCCAAGCTAATATCAATAACACCACTTGAATTTATTATTCCCATGCGTAAGCATTGCACGGGTTACATACTAGTATTTAGATAATGATATATACATGAATACTCTCAAATGATATACAATGCATGAAGCATATACAAAAATCCTTATATGAATTTTTAAAAAAAAAATTAAAAAAAAAATTGTACAATTGTCTATTGCGATTTTATTAAAAATTTTGAATTATGATTTATCATTGTTGCAATATATATTGATGATTTATATGTTATGGGGATGCTATAGGAGCTAACAAAAATTTCCAATTATATTATTTAAATAATAGGTTTGATATGAAATATCTTGGTGAAATAAAACTTTGTCTTGGTTTGGAGATTGCAAATCTTCAAGTGGAATTTTTATCAGTGGTGGGTCCAGGAAGGTTTTTGAGAGTGGTCATTAAGAAATTTAAATTATACAAAATCTAATAAAAAGAGAATTTTATATATTGAAAAAATACACACACATACAAATACATAAAGTCTTACAATTTTCTTCTATGAATTTTCCTATTTTGAAATCATTACATGATAGCCTCATTATCAATGTTGCAAGCTACATCTTTTCAAAAGTTTAGTTAAATAAAATTTTTCTTGAACTTTGTGAGGGTCCTATTTTTGACAAAGTCCAGGCCCAAATTGAAGCAAGGACCCTAGGCCTAGTTGTTATGGTTTGAAGGGATTGGCCTTGGTTCATTGCAGCTAAATGGCTGTTTACAAACCAAGTGATGCATAGAGCAGTGGTCCTACAAGAAATATATGCTAGCAAGCAAGCAAGAATATACCGAAACAGCAAGCAAAAAAGCAAAAAAGAAGAAGAAGAGAAAGCAGCAAATGTAATAGCAAAAGGCACGAATAAATGTTAGAGATTCTCAAGTCAATATTAAATATTTCGTTGCTTTTTCTTAATTGCAAATTACAAAATGCTCACTAAGACATATTACAAGGCTCAAATAAGTTAAAAAATTACAGACTTAGATGACTATTCAAGTCTCTAAGACTTGCAAAGTTTGAATCCTTTTGAATCCAAGTATGTTCTATAGTAGCTGTCTAGGATACTGGGAAATGTCTCTCTCTCTTTTTTCACTTTTCTCAGTTCTGATCGAGTTTTATTCTCTGATTCTCTTATCTTTTTTCTCTGCCTTTCGCTGTTGGCTGCCTTCCCCTTTTTATAGTATCAAGGGTCCGAGGTCCTATTGATTCCTCTCCCTTGCTCCCCTGGGTACCAAAGCCTGTTATGTGCCTATCACCCAGAATACTGATTCTTTCCCTATTCCTCATAATTTCCTCCTTTTGGTGTTGTTTCTTTGAAAGCCTATGGTTGACTTTCCATTATAGGGCATACTTAGGGAGTAGTTCTTGTGTTTCTCGTCTTTCCAAGCTTTTCACCCTTTCAGACTCAGCTTTTGGTCGTTCTCTCTTTGTCATTTTTCCCAAACGGGTAGAATCCATTCCTGCTGGGTTAAAGGTTTTCCCTGCTGCCTCCCTTTATAGCTCTTCATTCTAGGTTCCCTGGGGTACCGTCCCTTTGGTCATGAATGGCTATCCTAAGCTTTCAGCTTTCTTACTGCATCACTGGTCGCTTGAGAAGAACATATTTGCCCTTCGTTTCTTGTGCTTTTTTTGGTACTCCCCTTGACCTGTCCTAATCCCGTCTCACGCGTCCGGGGGTTCCTGAACCTTTGACAGCCTCTGGGATCCTGCCTTAGTTCTTCCCACTAGGCTCTCTCCAATTCTCTGGTCTAGGCAGGCTAGGCCTACTCTCTTTCTTCCTTGAATTTTATGAGTGCTAAGGCTTGTCTAATTCCCTTGTGGTAAACTCAATCTTTTTTTCATGGCCCATTGTGTTATTTCTTTGGACCTTGGTGTTTGTGATTTTTTGGACTTAATAGACTTTTTTATTTTTAGTTGTAAGGACCTAATATATTGTTAAGGGACCAAAGTTTAAGGTCAAAGTTTGGTTAAAAACTTAATTAGGCCACAACTCTTACTAAACAAATTAACATTGCTATATATTTTGAAAATCTAACAACTGAATTGATTGTTCTCTATATTCTTAAAACACGTGTTAAATTTCATGTCAATCGAATGTTATTTATTATTCGGTTCCTAAACTTATTTTTTATGTATAATTTTAAACTACAAAAACTCGAAATTTAAACATTTGATTGACGACATAGCAATATCTTTTCTCTTCTTGAAAATTTGTAAGTATAGAAGATATAATAAGAAAATGTAATTAAATGGTGGATTTGTTAAAATTCAAATTCAATAAAAAAAAATATTAATTGAAGTTATAGTCTTAGTCTACAACCAAGCTTGTTGCCAAATTTTGTCTAAAGTTTAATCATGTTGAACCTAAACAAAACTTAGGGTGGTCACAAAGTTTTTTTAAGGATAAAAAAATCATAATTTGTTAAAATTTATACATATTAATTATTATTTTTTCCAAGTCAGGTGATCCTATGACCACTCTAGACTTTATGTATAGCCACCCCTGATTTTTATCAATCGCCATACACAAACAAACAAAAAGGGTCATGAAGCACATTCATATGGATAAAGCTTATCATTTGAGCACCATAATGGTAGTTTGGTCACCTGATGTATGAAATGATATTTTTCGCCCTAAAAAAATGATGAACTCTTGAGCCTGAAGTACTACACATTATAGTTTTAGTTTTGCATGCAACCAAACATAACTTTTTCAATCACTAACTACCACAATATAGTTTTGCACCAACTCAAAGCGTTAGAATAGGGTCAAGCATGTACTATGTTTAATGAGACGGCTGCCATGAGATTATTTTTATCAAAATTGATTAAATCCCCAATTGGTTGGATACGTAAACTCAAGTTATTTTCACAATCCCTACAAAGACTGGATCACAAATATGATATTTTCACGTGTGGCAACACAGCTATTCCATAGAGATCAAGCAAACAATACCCGTCACTTATTCAAACCAATTAGAGGTTATTGTAATTCATGAAGCATGTTGTAAATGCATTTGGTTTAGATTGTATATTATATATTTAAGGAAAATGTGGATAAGGATATCCCTCAATCATATACAACCCAGCCATATTATATAAAGACGATACTGTTTATCATTTAAATTAAAGGAGGATAAATCAAAGGTGATAGAACTAAACACATTTCACCAAAATTCTTTAATAAAAATGAGCCATAGAAGAGTGGTGATATTGATGTCTAGCATATATATACGATCAATTGACGTTGGTCGATCTATTCACTAAATCACTGCCAAGTGCAACATTTTAGAAGATGTGTGTTGCCTTATAAATGTTTTCATATACAACTGAAGTTCTGTGTACTCACAAGAAAAAGTAAAATTTTTGAAGGATGTATGACATTTGTAATTTTTGTAATGTTTTTCTTCGTAATATTTCCACCCCCCCACAAGTAAAATTTTAATGAGGCATGTATTTAGTGAGAGATCATCAAAGAAAGAATATTATGAATTTTGGAAGAGGAAATATTTTTCTCATTCTCCGCCTCTAATGGTCAATCATATATTGGCCTTAATCATTAATGGCAAATAGTTCGTGTTTTAATTTTTGTATTTTTCGAAACTTGTTTTTAAGTGTTTTTATATCCCAAAATGGGGCTGTTTGGTACTAGATTTTTAACAACAGTTTTTAACCCGCGCTTATTTTTACAACACTTAAATAACGATACTAAAAATCTCTAACCAAACGGGCTTGATCTTCTAAAAAACATTTTTGTAGTGTTTTTCTATCCCAAAACTTGTTTAGCAATATTTGTTGGGTTTTTGTTTTCCGCCACATACCCAACCCCCAAAATCATTAAAAACAAACATGCAACACTGGACTTTCCTAATAATGTAGATTGAAATTGCAAGAAACAATACAAATCGTACAAATTAATGGATATGAAACAACAACAACAATACACTACATGGAGGAACTCAAAAAAAAAAAAATACACTACATGGAGCCTATGTTAAAGTGTTTGGAGAGAGAGAAATTTTGACATTCACCACCGTGAGCCAGTTGCTACTAACCATATATTCATCATCGCAACCCACTTTTTTTTTTTTTTTTTCTTCTTTTTTTGATAAGAAGATCATAACTTTATTAAAAAGAAGATAAAAACATTATATCTTAAGCCAAAACGGTCTCAATGATACTAAAATTTTTCTCTATCTAAATTACATAAGAAATTTTAACGAGAATAAATTTTATCAGTTGACTTAATTGGAACTCATAATTTGATCTCAAAATATTACAAAAATGTCATACTTAAAAATAAAAAAAAGTAAAAACAATATTCAGAAAACAAATGCCCAAACAAACAGATTTTGGTGGTTCCCAGTCCTTTATTTCCAAAATCATAACATTTGTATTATTAAACATGTTCAAAGTTACTGCTTTCTACAGACTCTTAAACTGTATACATGTGCTCCTTTATAAAACTTGAACGATTTACTAGATGTGCTCACAAGACATATCGTATTTATTTATACATTATGTGTATAACTACTCAACTCTTTAAGGTCCATTTATATGATCTCCTCCTTAGAGTATCTTAGCCAAATTTTTCTATTGTTTGTACAATTAACAGTGACATTTAGTTTTTATCTACTTACTTTTTAAATACACTTTCCAACAGATTCTTTATCATTTTCTCCATCTCATTTAAATATTATTTCTTCATTCATTATTTATTTATATTTTAACAAGTACACATCTTCCAATATTTTTTTATTCAATACCTAATTATTATAATAGAAAAAAATTTGAAAAATGAATAGTAAAAGTTACAGTATTCTCTATTTGTAGAGAAACACTGTAACAAAACTAATCTAAAAAATAGATATAAAAAATCTGTTATAGTGTGAATAAAGTGTAATCAGTAATATTTTTACTTAAAAAAAAAATAGATATATAGCATCTATAGGAGATGCTTTAGACCTCTATCTTTGCTGCTTGATATTTTACATCAAAATGAAGAATAGTCTCTCGGGATCTCAACCCCCCACCACATGGAGTCATTTATTGTTAAGATTGTTTGGTAATCCTTTATTAAAGGCACCAGCTAAGTCACAGAGAGATGGTACTTCGTCCAAAAGTATGTATCGTACGCATGAATCGAATGTACTGGCGCAAAACTCCGCACAGTCCACACCACATAATATAGCCGATTGATGATATTTACGTGTAAAATCTGAAGTCCTTTTTTTTCTTTCTAAAGTAGGTACAATTACAAACCAGGTTTTTTTTATAAATTTTTTAAAATATATAAATTATATTTTAATCTAATTTAAGCATATATGTGTGTAAAGTTTCATTCTGAAAACTTAAATTTTACTCTTATCTCTCACACCCTACAAGTATTTATAATTGTAAAATAACCATCACACTAATTATGGGCTGTGGTACAATCCAGATTTGTTTTGCCTAAAGAAATAATAATAATAATGAAAAAAAAAGGTATAATCCTAGTAATTGGAGAATGAGAGATTATTTGAGGTCATTTTAGTATCATCCAAACGATATGAACGCATGCCAAGCTTGCTACACTATCTTCTTATGGTGTTTTGTTTTATTATGCTTTTGACAATAAATAACAGAATTTGTTATCACTGTAGGAAAGATCATTAAAAAAGTGTTGCCATAACATAACATAACCACATGCATGATTACCTGTCAAGAACTAAAACCTTTTAATATTATGAGAAGTTTAAGTCAGCCCAAAGGAAAAAAGAAAGAAAGAAAGACAGAAAATAAATACAGCTATGCTAATGACACTGAACTATAAATATAAAATTTCACACCACATTACACTAGAGTGAACTAGACTAGGAGACTTGGAGTCCACCACAATACAACAATGTAAGAAAATGTGAAATTTTTTTCATTGGTTCTAGTCTTCTAGAGTTTCTCAAAAATGAAAAAGAGAGAAGTTTAATTATTGAAAAAAATCTAGAGACGAATAATAAACCATCAAAAAAGGGAAAAAAGTTAATACAAAAAGGGAAAAAAGTTAATAGATGTGTGGGGCCCGCCCCAAAATAATGGGCTAGTCAAACTACGGGCCCGTCCGAGAAGCATCTTGTCCGAGGAGAAGTCACAGCCAAAACCTTATTCAAGCCCAATTGCGGTAAAAGAAACCTGTCCGAGGAGTAACTTCTCCTCGGACATTACGAAGTCTGGACGAAGAGCTCGCCCCAACCATTGCAGTTTATCCTCCAAGCATATAAAAAAGAATAAAACCCAAAATATCTCATGGAAAGCTGCCACCACCACATTAAATGTGTCACAACCACCCTCTTGGCCGCATTAATGAGGAAAAGACCCCTGAACAGTACTACCTTGGCCACTGCAACTCACAAGGGAGTGATAAGGGTGTCTGATAGGACAGGTGCTCAAGTGGAGGCTTAGATGATCAACAAGTGTAAGGTTCAAATAAGAATGAGAGAGCTATATAATGTAGTGGAGTCCCTCAAAGAGGGGGACGAAGAAATGTATTCGGCACTCAGGAAATAGAATCTTCTGTTAGATATCCATTCTTGTGTTTTTGTTCCTGCAATAATATTGTCCATGCATCAGACCGACTAAGCTCACTGAGGCTAAGTTCTTTGACCCATCATCTACAAATATTTATTGTGTGTTGCGCCTTGGGCCAAGGCCTGATTGATAGGGTTTGGACCAGGAAAATCGTGCAACTATAAGATGTATTAAGGACATTAATTTAAGAAATACTTTTAGAAAAATTTTATGAGAAAAAAAAAGTAATTGATTTTTTTAATAGCTTTTTATACTTTCCATAAAAATGGTGGCGAGTTATATGAAAAATTTATGTCTAGCATGACTCTTAATTATTTTGAGAAATAATGATTGACATGTTTATTAAAAGCTCTTAATTGTTTTGAGAAGTAATTATTGTCATATTTATTAAAAGCTCACTAAAAAATACAAAGAAAAAAAAAAAGCTTCTTCACCAAATTGATGAAAGATCAAAGAAAATTGATGAAAAGCTAAAACAAGTATTTGATTAAGATAGCTTATGAGTTTTGAAAAACATAATCACCCTTTAAAAATTATCCCACCAAACAAACCCAATGGCCTATCATAGATGAAACAATGTTATGAGTGTATACGTTGAAATGTTTTAGTGACATGAGATTTTGTGTGCGTTTGACATTTACTTATTTAATCTTTTTGTTGATTGCTTTTAGTTGAAAGTGTACTAAAAATACTCATACTTTAAAAATGTGTGGAAAAAAAGAGAGATTTTAAAAATATGTACAAAAAAAATATAAGCTCCTTCACCAAATTGACGAAAGATCAAACAAAATTGATGAAAAGCTAAAACAAGTTTTTGATTAAGATAGCTTATGAGTTTTAAAAAGATAACAATCTTTCAAAAAATATCCCACCAAACAAACCCAATGGCCTATCATAGATAAAACAGTCTTATGAGTATATAGATTAAAATGTTTTTAGTGACGACGGATTTTACCAGTTATATTAATTGAAGTTTGGAACCCGCATGTTTGTCGGAGGTAATTTCTATAGATAAAAAACTTGATGCCTATGTTAAAAAAGAGTAATGTGGCAAGTTGTTACCAATGAGTAAAGAAGTAATTTAAGTAGTGAGCTTAGATTGTAATCAATAAAAGCTTAGTAGTTAAAATTTGTTGTAAAAATATTATGTACTTAGTATTGTATTCTTTAAAAAATTATATGTTAAAACTCATTTTTTCTTTATATATATATATATTTTTTTTTGCTAGTCGTTTAGCAGTCAGCACAATTGTCAGTATTGTGTCACATAGCTAAATATTTTCAGCAATAGGTAATTCTTTTCCGGCTCTCTAATATAGTTTGGATAAACCAAAGATATATCTTATCTTGAAGCACAATATAATCTTATTACAGCAATTCTAGGGATATTCTAAGGAATACACTTAATTTCACATCTTGCTAACTAATGCTAAGATGTAAAAATTATGACAAAAAGTAAAAACCAACTTCACTGTCAAATTCATTCTCAAAAAAAAAAAAACTTCACTGTCAAATTTGGTATGTCAGTAAACGTATTGATTTTAGTAATTCTTAATCTTGTCTGGCCAAACCCGCCATCTATAAATATCCAACCATGTTCTGACACATATGCTTTTCGTTTTTTGGAAAGGTATTCTGACATATGCTAATGAATCAAGGCATTGATGGAATCTTAGACTTATTTGTTTTTTCAAAATTTTAAGTTAAACATTTATTATAGCGGTCTAGCGTGGAACTTTTTGGTCCCGTTTTCCCATGTTGCGTGTTGGGAGTAGAATATCAATCAATTAAAAAAAAAATAAACTTTGAAGGCCCTTAAAAACCCCGCCTCTCATATTATTTTTTACTATTTTTTATGATTCGGTTAACATGTATCTTAACGATATATGTTAACAATTCATTTTGAAAATTTTTTATATTGAGAATTGAAAAAATTGTCAAAACAATTAATTATTTTTTTCATAAAAAATTTTCTAAAATGGTTTACTAATATATACCTTAAGGACACACGTTAGTAAATTTCTTTATTTATTGTGAAAAAATATATTTTTTCATAACAATTTCATATATTTTGATTTATATACCATCTCGTTATTGGCACACTATAATCTATTATAATTAATATTTTTAATTACTTGCATGTGACTTAGTAGACAAATTAGGTATTGTGAAAATGTTATTAATTTTGTTATAAAACTAGTTTTATTTTATTTTTCACTACATTCCATTTAGGTTTGTTTTGTTGTAAATTCTTTTTTGATGTACAGTGTTTTTTTTTTCAGAAAAAATAAAAAAAGAGTTAATTAAGATTTTACTGTAAAACAAACATTGCTAAATATTCCAAAAAATTTATAATAAAATAAATAAAGAATATTTTCATAACAAAGTGAGATGCCGATTCATCAAGGTGGTGAATTAAAAAAAAAAAAAAAAATCCAAAATGCCAACTCATGATAAACTTCTTGTGCAAATGGAATGAAATTTACTGCGTGCTTGACTTTGTGAACTAGTCTCATTTCCTTGAAATCCTAACTAGGCAAAATGGAAAAGGGGGCTGAACCTAAAATTGTAGGAAAGAGATAAAAAAAAGGAAAGAGGGAGAAGAGGAGTTTTTTGTTGTTGTTTTGATCATGTTTTAGGCGTTGAACCAAAATATGTCTAAAGTGGACCCCAGTGGACAATCTCCTGCCTTTTCTAGGTGCCCACTGACCACGTGGTGCTCGAGATTGGAGAATGAGGTCTCAAAAGAGCCGCGTTTGACGCTTCTCGGCAGAAAGTTACGGAAGAAAAAAAAAAAGAATAAAGAAAAAAAAAACAACAAAAACAAAGAAGAAGCGGAAGACAAAGTACCATTAACCAGGGGAAAAAAAAAAAAAAAAAAACACAACTGAAAAACCACTAAAAAAATTAACTAATATTTTAAGAATATTGATTCAAGAAGTATTTTTAAAATTTTTTGATGACAAAAAATAAGCAATTGACTTTTTAAATAATTTTATTATATTCATCATAAAAGTAATATTAAAACTTTCTTAAAATAGTTTATTAATAAATATCTAAACCTCATTTACTCCACTATTAAGTAAAATAAATACTATTATATTATTGTACTATTAAGAAGTTATGATAGCATTAATTTGAAGTCGTATTTTTACTATTTTATAATTAAAATTAAAAATGATATTAAAAGTTTCTTAAAATAATTTATTAATAAATACTTATCTTAACTGCATTAACCGAAAACTGTTATATTATGCTATTAAGGAGTGAAGATAACACACACTTGAAATCGTGTTTTCACGATTCTACAATTATAGTTAAAACAATGCTTATAGATTTCAAAAGATAGTGTTTATAATCGTGAAATCGTGTTTTCACTCTTCTATAATTACAATTAAAACAATACTTACAGATTTCAAAACACAAATGTAAAAAGAAACAGTGGTTTTACGAAATTCAAAACATAATATATAATTCCAAATGGAGCCAAAGAAGACAAGTGTGTAACTCGTGTGGTATGCTACAATATTAAGCGACTATAGTGCCAGCACAAACAAGTCGAACCAATCCGAATTGACCGACCGTCTTTGGGTGTCGTTCTGCACTCAACTTCCTTCTATTTCCATTTCACTTTCTCTATAAATAAAAAAAAAAAGAAGAAGAAAAGAAGTAATAAAAAAAAAAAACAGTGCCCTGTCACATCCACACTGAGTCCATTTCCATGTGCCCACTACTCCCCAATCGACCCAAGGTCTAGGGTTTTCGAAGACCACCCCTAACCTCTAACCTTCAATCTCCGATTTTAGATTTAACAATTCAATCTCTCTCGCTTTCTCTCTCTCTTCCCCGAATTCGGGCATGGAAGAGCAACAACAGCAACAGCTAAATCAAAATCAAAATCAACAAGCTTTGGTTCCTTACAAACCGCGTATTCAAGATGGAGGAGGGCAATCACAGCCTTGCTTTGACAATTCGTCGGAGCAGAGCAGAGACGTGGACCTCATGAGCGTCGATCAATGTCATATCGATGATTCCAAACTCGTCGGAGCTACACCGGCGGCGACGGAGGACGCTTCCAAGGCGGCGGTGGAGTTGATGATGATGATGACGAAAACAACGACGCAGAACAAGGTGGAGCCTTCTCCCCTTCCGGTGGTGCCGGATACTACTACTCCAACGACTACTACGACGACGACGACGACGACGACGGTGGTGGTGGCGAAGAGAAAGCGAGGTCGACCGCCGAGAGGTCAGCCGAAGATGACCATAACGTCGCCACCGCCGAGGAAGAAGAAGGACGAAGAGGACGTGTGTTTCATTTGCTTCGATGGTGGTAGCCTCGTGCTCTGTGATCGCCGGTCAGTATAGTCTTTCTTCGCCAATTTTCCTCTTTTGCTTTGTTTTCGTCGTTGCTAATTTATTTAGGGCTTGAGAAATGAGAACAGTGAAACTGAGAGTTGCTCAATTAAGATTAAAAATGAGCTGATTTTGGCTTTTGAAGAAAGTTTATGGGCAACGAAAGCGTGGGTTAGGGTTTAAGTTTTTGTTTATTTATTCATTTCTTCATTTCCATTACCCAAAAGGAGAAGAAGAGAGAGAAAGAAATAAAGCTTATTAATTTACTTTATTTGTTTTGTTTATTACTTGTTAGGGGCTGCCCTAAAGCATACCATCCTTCATGCATTAAGCGGGACGAGGCGTTCTTTAAATCGCGGGCTAAATGGAATTGCGGTATGTTGTTGGTTGTAGCATCTAATTCTCTTTTAAATCTCTCTGTTTATAGAATGCAGTTACTGTGTTATCCTGTAGGCATATGAAAGGAAAGCAATCTGATAGTTTTTAACAGTTTCATTTACTGTTGTGTCCGAATTTCGCGGTACTAGAAGCATAAGATCACTCCCATTGAATTATCCAATTCCCTTCAATTTTTGTTTAGCTGTAAGGCATGTGGTATTTAAAAATTGAAAAAGTTCCACCTGTCACACATATAACTAAAAACAGGAGGATTCAATTGGAGGGGATCCTTTCAGCTGGGTCATGTTCGTTATATAAGCATTATATGGTAGTTTTAATGTGTACATTGTTATTATTATAGATTACCTTCTTGATGTAAATATTATTGATCAACAAAATGACATGATTGTTATCAAAATGCTTGATGCCATTGGTGTAATATCATTTGTATTCCAATACACGTCTAATCAATGTTATTGGAAAAAGCGTTACGAAATAAAAAAGTGTGTTTGGGTTAGCAGTTTTAGAAAATACCGCGGTGCGAAAACTTGATTTGGGTTTTAAAAGCGATGTGTTAATGAAAAAGCTACCTACTATATGTGAATTGCAAACATGATCTTTGGTGTTTTCAAAAAAAGGCAATTCCTTTATTAAAACGATGCCAAACAAATGAATTTTGCGGAGCCAAACGGACTCAAAAGTTTTTTTTGTGAAGTTATCAATGAGTTATGACTTAAATGAAAGTGACACTTTTCTCATCCTATGCGAATGGGCGGAGGATGAGGTCCCGGGTCAAAACCTACTATTGCATGTCCGTATAAATTACCTTAAAAAATGGAACTCAATCTCTGTTATTTGGATTTTTGAATATTTTTTTTTTGGAGTTTTCAGTAGTTGGTGCTATTTTAACCCTATGCTTAGATGAAGGAGAGGAGAGGAGAGGAGAGGATTGGGGAAGGTGGCTAGAATATACTAAAATTCTTGCTACTGTCCCCTCTTCTCCTATCCTCTCACACCTTTTCCCTCCATTTCAAACATACACTAAATGAAGTTATCATTTTTTTTAATCTCCGTTAGTAATTTGACTTATGATCTTTAGGTTGTATGACCTTTTGTTCTTTACTGTATTCATGCATTTCAGGTTGGCATATATGCAGTAGTTGTCAGAAGGCTGCACATTATATGTGCTATACTTGTACATATTCTTTGTGCAAGGGTTGTATCAAAGATGCTGATTATCTGTGCGTAAGAGGAAACAATGGATTTTGTGGCACATGCATGAGAACTGTGAAGCTGATCGAGAATTTGCAAGGAAATAAGGACACGGTACGCTTTTTAATTATTGTTGATCCAAAAAAACAAAGGAAAAAAAGAAAGATAAAGGAATTGATATGCTGAACACTCCTTCTGTCTTCTTTTTCATTCTTTCTTTTGGTCACTTTCTGCTGTGAGCAAAGCTCTCTTGGCTTGGACTTGTTAAAAAAAAAAAAAAGCTCTCTCAGCTTGGTTGAATTTGGATAGGGCAGGCAAAAAATTCCAGAGCTGATAATATGGAATAATTTATTATGTTGTGCAGGCTCAAGTGGATTTTGATGACAAAAGCAGCTGGGAGTATCTCTTCAAGATGTATTGGATATTTTTGAAGGGGAAACTGTCTTTGACTTTAGATGAGCTTACTCGAGCTAAAAATCCATGGAAAGAAGCTGATACTATAGTTTGTAAGACAGAATCTTCAGGTGAAGTTTATGATGGTAATAATGACAAAGGTTCTAGTTTCAACCATTCATGTACAGGCATAGAAACAAATAATTCCAGAAAGAGAAAGACTAGGAAGCAGCCTCTGCTTAATAAAGACTGTCTATCTATGGAGAAATCAGTTAGTAATAATGGGATGCATCTGCCTGAAGGCACAATATGGGCATCAAAGGAACTCTTAGAGTTTGTTGCGCATATGAAAAATGGTGATACATCCCCAATACCTCAGTTTGATGTCCAGGCTCTTTTGCTAGAGTATATAACGAAAAACAATCTCCGTGATCCTCAGCGAAAATGCCAAATTGTTTGTGATTCAAGGCTTATAAATCTATTTGGAAAAGCACGTGTTGGTCACTTTGAAATGCTCAAGCTTCTTGAATCTCACTTTCTTATAAAAGAAAACTCTCCAGCAGATGATATTTTAAGAGTGGGAGTTGTTGATGCTGTTGCACGTCAGTTGGAGACTGATGGGAATTATGATAACCAACTTCCGACAGGTAGTGATAAGAGGCGTAGAACACGTAAAAGACCTGATGAGAGAGGGTCACACATTAATTTAGATGCATTTGCAGCAATTGATGTTCACAACATTAACTTGATTTACTTGCGGCGTAATTTGATGGAGAGTCTTATGGATGATGCTGACAAATTTCATGACAAAGTTATTGGCTCATTTGTGCGAATAAGAATTCCCAATAATGACCAAAAGCAAGAAATGTATAGGCTTGTACAAGTTGTAGGTATTGGCTTTATAACACCTATCCTCTAAATGTACACAGTAAAACACATATTATGCAAAATTGTGACATTGTTGAGATTTTTGTGTATTAGGTACAAGCAAGGTGACTGAACCATATAAAATTGGAGAAAGAACTACAGATGTGATGCTTGAAATCCTAAATTTAGACAAGAAAGAGGTCATATCAATCGAGGGGATTTCAAACCAGGAGTTCTCTGAGGTGATATTTTTCTCAACTCCAACATTTTGTAGAAATGAATGTTGCTACCTTTTTATCTTTTAATAATAGGACAATATGGTTTCCATCACAAACAACTATGATGATTTTTTTCTCATTTGTGTTAACTACTTTGGCCAAGAGCCTTATAGCTCAATGGCATTGCCTGTTCACATTTAGAGGAGAATCAAAGTTCAAATTGCCCCTCCCCCACTTGTTGTAACAATTGAATTTAAAAAAAAAAAAAAATCCTACTCAGATTTAAGTATTTGTTAGTGCATAATACAGTTTTTATTGTCTACTTGAGTAATTTTTTAACTTAAAAACGTGATTTGTGTATTTTAGTCTACTGTTAGGCAGTGTTTGGAACCACTACAAAAACACATTCCCACGGATTTCTAGGTGTAAAATGCATTCTGTAAAAAATTAAGGTGTTTGGTTGGACATTTTAAGATTTGCAGAATGCATTTTGTGTAGAATGCATTTTTCAAATTTGCATTTCTAGAGCAGAAGTCAAAAGTTAAAAAAAGTGACCTTTTATTCTCATTCTACTTCTCATTTTCACTAAAGCAATTGGGCCCACTAATAATGCATTAAAACCCATGCCCAACGATTCTTTTCTCCTTCCTTTTCTTTTCTTTCAGTATCTTCCTCTTCTGTTCACATCTTTTTTCTCTCACAGAACCGTTTTTCTCATGATCAATCTATCTATCATCCCAACATCACAACAAAAACTTCTCAAAATCAAAACAATAATCAACAGATATCCCAATGTATTTTCCCAAAACAATAAAAAGAATCATAGATGGGGCCTTTTTGGTTGACCCATGGCTTAGAAGACTAAGAGGAAGCAGAGGAGGAGGAATCGCTGGTTGACCCATGGCTATGCAGCTGAAGGTGAGGGCATTGGTCCAGAGGCAATGGGTTTGGATTTGGTGGGCATTTTGGGTGTCGTTGTTGATGGGTTTGAGTTTTGATAGTTGGCAAAGGGAGGTGGAGGAAGCGGGGGAGGAGGTGGGGTTGAACTTTGAAGGTGAGAGAGATGGGGGGTTGTGGTTGTGGTAGTGGTAGTGGCAGTGGTGCGGAGGGGGAGGAGGTGGGTTTGGGTTTGAGTTTGATGGGTTTGAAGGGAGGCAGAGAGGATTGGATGATCCCATGTGTGAACCAAAGCTGTAGAGATCTATATATCGATACATACAAACATGTGTTTACTTTGCATGGTTGGTTCAGACTGCTTGTTCCTGAGATAAAAGGAACATATCAAATCAGATATATCAGGGTAAACAAGCCAATGAATAAATCCATCCACTGAAGCAGTAGTATATCCATCTACAACTTGCCTACTAACATCCGACATTCTTTTAGCCTTTTCCACCAAGTGTGTACTGTGTACACATCAGTTGCCTGAATTTCAAATGTAAACCACCTTGCAGAACTGTGAACCCAAACCGCAGAGATCTATAGTCCTTCTCAGGGGGATGATCACATACTCAACTGTGGTTGGATTTCATAAATATAAAGTCTGAATTGATATCCAAATTGCATAACAGGATCAAGCCATTGCAAGAAATGCTGGTAGAATCCTTACCTTTACCACCTTTAGCATGAATGAATGAACTGAAAGAGTATTTGCGTTATTTGTGCTATTTCAATTTCGTATTATTTTTGGATTGTATGAACATGCACAACTTAAACACGCTAGCATCATCATATATAATTTTATTCTGTGAGCAAGAGACTATCTGGGTGAGGTGTAGTATTTTGGAGCATCATGAATGGAGTTTACTAGTTGACTTCTGTAGTTGATATTTTATGTTATGTTTTCAGGATGAGTGCAAACGTTTACGCCAGAGTATAAAGTGTGGGCTCATCAAACAGTTGAATGTGGTAAGTCTTGACTCTTATGTTCCCCTATATCTCAACCTAGGAATTTACATCCCTTTTGTAAAGGAAATTTGTTCTTGGTTGTAGGGTGAGATTCAGACAAAGGCAATGACGCTTAAAGCAGTGAGAGTGAATGATGTGAGTTCCTTTCCTTTTGATCCTGGGGTAATGAGGCAGTATTGTATGCAGGATGCTTGTGTAGTAAATATTCTTTTAGTCTGTTACACTTGTGTTAAGTGAACGTTGTGGCCTATAAATGTTTTTTTACCCTGGAAAATCATTGCTGAACGTTGTGGTCTATAAATGTTTTTTTACCCTGGAAAATCATTGCTGAACGTTGTGGTCTTATTTCGCAATCTAGGTGCTGGAAGCAGAGATATTGAGACTTAATCATCTACGTGATCGAGCAAGTGAAAAGGGACATAAGAAGGAATATCCTTTGTTATTTCAGATTGTTTCATTCTATTTGATATTTGAATTTTCCCCTGCAAATTTAAACTCTTGGTGCTTGAAAACAAATGCCTTCTCTGTTTTTTTTTTCAACCTTAGTTTATATGGAAATTCATTTGAGTAAGAATATTCCCATACAAGTTACCTATCAAAAATAAAATAAAGAGTTTTCCCATTCAAGTTGCTTAGATTTTGTGTTCCTGGATGTTTATATGGATTGCTGGTTACATATTTGAGAACCCAAAGGAATGATATGTGGCATGATTGATGAACGATCACATTTTCAATATTTTAAAGGCTCATTTTTTATTATGAATTTTTTCTGCCTCATCCATCTCAAGAACCTCATGTTGGTTACACTATTTGTCAGCATTGATCTTTTGACTGCTTGTAGAAATAGAGCATAGCTAGCCTTATAGCCATCTCTTGATGTTTCACTTTATGTTATATCTGATAGTTGAGAGGTAATGGGGGAAGTAAAGAGAAGTTTTAATCTTTGAATTTATTACATTTTGTTTTTGAAGTTAACCTATTGGGTGCATGTGTGACTTACCAATTATTATTATTTTAATGGCAATTGAAAATAGAGCATGAGTTAAAATATTTACACCACACTGCTAAAGAATTACCTTGTAACCATTTATTGGTAGCATTTTCTATTCTTAATATTTGTGATGTTGCAAAGAAATTGGTACAAATTTATCAAGCATTCCTTAACTATGTTGCACGTTAAGAGAATGCGTGGAGAAATTACAACTTCTGAAGTCACCCGAGGAGCGTCAGCGTAGACTGTATGAGATTCCTGAAGTCCACACCGATCCAAAAATGGATCCAAGTTATGACTCTGAGGATAATGCTGGAGAATTAGATGAGAAGAGACAAGGTCCCTACTTTTGATTTATGGACATGGAACGCATACAATTGATATTATATTATCTTTAAGTTTTAATTTGAAATTTTAATTTGGTAGTAATGGTGCTGGTGTGTGTGCAGATGTTAGTTTGATATCAAAACTTTCTGGCTATGGTAGAAAGGGGAGGGAGCTTATCTCTGCACTAAGAGCAGGTGATATATCAGACGATATTGGAAGCAGAAAAAACTTTACCAAGTCTTGTGAGCAGAGTAGTAAAGTTGGTATGACTAGTAATTCTGATGAAGGTGGTGCTTCCCAGCTTCATGATACAGTGAACAAATCCTCTTGGAATCAGGAAAGAGAAGCACCTGGAATAAATAGTTGGAATCCACCAGCAAACCAGGTTAATACTTCTGGTTCATTGGACATTGCTTGGAATAGTCAAGCAGTGGTGGTTGCATCAGAAATTTCACCACTGGCTCTTTCTTCAGTGTCAGAGGAATCTGCTAATGATTCTGAGACTGACAAAATTTGGCACTACGAGGACCCAGCTGGCAAAACTCAAGGGCCATTCTCTATGCTGCAGCTGCGTAAATGGAGTGAGCACTTCCCTTCTGATCAGAGAATATGGAGGATAAATGAAAAGCAAGATAAATCTGTACTTTTGACTGATGCATTAAGTGGACAATACAATGAAGTGCCACCTTTTCTGGATAATGGTAATTTACTGTCTCAGGGAGTTGGAGTTGCCTCAGATGTCGGAGATAATATCCGTGATGGTGGGTGTAGTGAGAGTATGAATGCTGCTCAGACAGACAATAAAGAAGTTGAGGGGAGCTCAAAGCCAAAGCAGGAAGACTCAAGTGTTTATAGTAATAATAATGATGAAGTTTTTAGGGGCAATGAATGGGGCTCTAATTCTTCTAGTTGGACTACACCTGCAGATGTTGCTAATTCCGATGAGAGAAGGAATGAAGTTTCTCTACCAGGCTGGGACTCATCCCAGGGAAATAATTCCTGGCTTGACCAGCCTCAATTGTGTAATAGTTCATTAACCCCACCTGCATTTTCTGGGAAGTCTGATGAAACTCTGTCACATCAAGTGAGGAAAGATCATGGGGGTGAAAGTAATTCTGGTCAGGAAAATGGAAATTGCAATTCAAACAGTACTGCTGACGGTCAAACTAAAAATGAACAGGGTTATGAGAACCGATCTGATAGTGAGGGCCATTCAGGCCAATCTTCTGGACAGAGCCAGAGGGGTCCACCCATAAATGGTTCATTGAACAGCTGGGATTCCAATTCTGGTTTTACCTCTGTAGTTAAGTCACTTGAAACAACAGCGAAAAATCAGGAAATTGTTATTCCAGATCTGCCCAGTCCCGCTCCAAAGCAAAACAATGAAGACTCAAAATGTCAGGCTGGTGAAAACAAGCAAGCTGTTTCTTCAAGTGTTCCTGTACAAAATGCAGACCCTTCCTGGAGCACTGCTTCTAGTTTAGTGGGTGGTGGGACTCAAATTCATGACGTAGCTGCTAAATGGGGTGGGTACTCCCCTACTCCAGCCAAACCTTCTGTTGAGGAATGGGACTCCAGTCTTGTCTCTGCATCTTCTCTGAAACCCACTGAAATGATCAGTGATCATGCCGCTACCCCAACTTCAATAAATCACCAACTGACACATTCTTCCCCGTCCCATCCTCCATCAAATACATCTAATTGGCAGGCAATAGTTACTGAACCTGCTGACTTCTGCTCTTTAGCTGACGAATCAGTTTCAGATCTGTTGGCTGAAGTTGAAGCGATGGAGTCTCTTGATGGCTTGCCTTCCCCTACTTCAATTATGAAGTGTGGAGATGCATTGATAGATGATTCTAAAAATGATTGTATGAGTCCTTTAGATGGGTTTAGCCCAGCACTTGATCCAGGAAAAGGTGACGCCTTAAGCTCCACTGGTGATTTACAAGTACCTTCTCAATCTACGGTGACTGATGAACCACATGGTGTATCTGGGGCCGATGTTCTTGATCCTCAAAAGAGGTCCAGTGGGCATTCCTCCACAAGTTTTGAAGTGGAGGGAGATGCTAAGCCCAGTGATATTTCAGTTAACCAATGGGAATCTGGTTCTGACATCCAACCTACACCGCCATCTACAGCAAGTTGGGACATGGGTACCACAGATTGGAGAGTGGGATCAGAAAGTACGGCCACTAGTTATGGAGCAGTGCAGGGAGGTGCAAACTTGGGCTGGGGAGGATTAGATCAAAGAACTACAAATATGGGTTATGGAACTGGTCAAGTAGCAGCAGAGAACAGTGTAAGCATGAATATGAGTGCTTCTGCTGGGAATGCTGGCATTTGGGGAACCCATCCGAGATATGGTGGTGACAGATTTTCTGGTCCTAGAGATCGGGGTTTTCAGAGCAGGGATTTAGGATATGGTAGAGGTAGGGGTATGTGGAACAACAGACAGTCCATGTTTGGTGGAAACGGAGGAGGTTCCTTCAGGCCTCCTCCCAAAGGGCAGCGAGTTTGTAAGTTTTATGAAAGTGGCTACTGCAAGAAGGGGGCGGCATGTGGTTATTTGCACCCATGATTATGGGGTTCCATGCAATTAGGCACATTTAATTCTGTAATCATTATTCATGTTAGGGAAGTCTGGTTCTTGCCAATGTTGCAATTTAACCTGTAAAAGTATCAGTCAACAAGCAGCGTAAAACATTATTTTTTGAATATCTGGGTAGCTCTAGAGTTGCAAAGTTGTGGACAATTTAGGATGGGTGATTTAATTTGCCTGCCACAACGCTTTCCTCATGATTTTTGCTTTGACGCATCTGGAATCTTGGTTGGATACACATGCTACCCCAAATTGATGTCCGCTCAAACGCTATTATATATAAAATAGTTGTTTTTGCCTACATTGATTAGTCTCTCTTACGACCACCACCGGCAGGGTTGTGTTGAATGAGAATTGAAATTTCTCGTTTGGATATTCTTAGGTTACTTAGCGGGCCCAGGGCATGTGGACTGATTGAGAGGAGAGCTGGTGAATTTGAGTACTAGCAATTCAAATTTACTTTGTAACTTACCAATAAAAATATAATAAAATTATTATTATCTATATACTTCTATACTATTATTATTTAAAGGGTTTTTCCTGTTTGGATTTTTCATTTTTTAGTTTAAAAATGCCCCTACACTTCTTTGTTTAAGTAGAGACAAAACTAAAGGACAAATCGGTAAAAATGCAACTCTAACTCCCATTAAAACATTGCTTAAAAAATAGGAATATTTTTCTGTTAATTTTCAAATTTGCTTTATCCATTTAAAATTAGATTCTCAAAATAAAAATACAGAGTTTTTTTTTTTTGCGAAAAAAAACCTCATCGCACGTGCGTAGCGCATGTGATGAGGCTAGCTATTATTATTATTATTATTATTGTTATAAACTCTCAATTATGTCATCCAACTTTGTTTAAAATTCAGTTCATTCCTAAACCTCCTTTGATTTTGTTCATTTCACCACTCTTAGTCTTGGCTTTGATATGCATTCAATCAATGTAGTCATTCTATCCACAACCATTAGATGGTAGATATGTTGTTATAATATGAAAACGGAATGGATCCGAAACTTAAAAAAAGAAGTTAAAAAGAAGAGTATTTAAAGGGGCTGTATCAAGTAGGCTTTTTGTGACTACTTAGACTGAAGATGGGTAATGGGCGTCACTGCTTGTATCAGCCAATATATGTCCAACCTTATTTATGGCCGTACTATAGGCGGTGTATAAAGGGGACATCAGACATGTAATGTTACATAGTAACATTGCTCATGAACTTGATGCTGAAGACTGTTGTTGTTTATTTATTTGTTAATTACGAATTATATGCCTCTCCGTATTTTTGGTTCATCTCTCAGTGTTTTTGTTGATTGCAGGGATCTTCTATGATCTAGAAAAAGGATTGATTACATTAATTTTAGTCAGTCGTGTTCAAGGAAGCTAAGTCAATGTGTTGATCAGCTGGTGTCAAAGGTTGATGTGATGTGGACCGTTACTTGAAAGCAAGTTTATCTTTTGCTTTTTTGTACCATACATTTTTATGGAACGGGGATGTCTCACATCACATGCATGCCCTTTCGTTGTACTTAAGCGTTATGTTGAGTTATAAATGTGCTCTATTTAAGGAAAGAAAAAGGCTGTATATACTATATATAACACTAATCTATTTCTCAATCACCTTCAGGTCTAAATCAACCACTTGTGTTGAATACAGAAGAGTAAAAGGGTTCATTAAAAAAGAAGAAGAGTAAAAGGGTTTTTTTGTTTTGGGGTGTTTGGTAACGTTGTTCTAATAATATTATTTAAACGTTGTGAAAATACGTGTGGATGAAAAAGTATTGTGAAAATATATATTATATTGTTTAAATAATAAAAATTATTGTTTAAACAATACAACTAAACAGGCCAGTGTTTAAAACACGTCTATTGCATGTAATTTTTTTTTTTAGATAAAAACATCTATTTGTAATGGTTAGTCACATACCACGCTTAACACCAAAAGAAGAGACACACATATGAATTCTGTTGCAGAGCCGGCAATTCAATTCCTTTTGTTGTTGTTGTTGTTGTGTTTTTTTTTTTTTTTCCTAATAATAATAATATAGTCATGTAGTTTGATTTGTTGATACTTTTTTATGTTTCCAAATAAAATATTCAAAATTCAAATATTTTCTCTCTAAAAAAAAGTTCAGATCTTTCATTTTAAAATTATTGAATTATTTAAAAAGAGAAAAAAAAAAGTTGCAAATACAAGAATTCTGGCAACAAGTTTTTTTTCTTGTGATTTACTATTAACAATTTAACATTGCCTTAAAAAATTATTGTGTCTAATCATTAAAACTTACAAACAATTGATCCCACTCCTCAGGACTAATTTACATAGTAATCAAGAGGTATTTACCCTGACGAATTAAACATAAAAACTTAATTAAATATAAACTATTTATCACTTTTTTAACCTATAATTTTTATTATTGTTATTATTATTATTATTTTTCCCATCTCTAGGCTTATTGTTTTCTTTTTCACAATTCTTTTCTGCCTGCACAGCTTTATGGCTAATAATCTTTTCTAAAAAGAAAAAAGGCTAATAATTAATAATAATAATAATAATAATAAGGTTACGTGTGAGTCGTTTCAAGTTTTTTGACATTGACTGGGCAAAAACAAAACGGCATGGTTTTCAATCGCTTCCAAGAAAGAATTGTTCTCTTCTCAATTACAGCTTTCACAAAATGCTAGTATATACTTAACGTCAGCTTCGAATTTCCGACTTTCAAACTTCAGAGTAATATGGCAACGACGTCGTATTTGACGCCGACGCAAAGCTACGCAGCGGGAGCGTTGTTCGGACTCGCTCTTCACCAAGCCCAGATCCACCAGACCAACCCGCTGGGCTTGTTTGACCCAACCGATGATGACCGAACCAAAACCAGTGATAGCAGCAGTAGTAGTAACGACGCGGTCTCCGAGGACCCGGGGCTTTGGGTCCACCAAAACTCGGGCCTGCTCCGACCCGTTTTCAAGTGAGTTCAGTTTCTTCTTTCTTCAATCTAATGTCAACTTTGGAATATAATGTTATGACTCTCTGTTGAAACAACAATCGCAGTTTGGGGACATGTAATGTAAATCCTATATATGAGTCTATGACCATGTGGTAATTGGGTTGGGTTTTACTTTTGATTCTTACCATTAATTTATTTTGCAAGTAAATCAATGTCAATGGTATTAGTTTTTTTTTTGTTTTGTTTTTGGAAGTGATAGCTGATTTTGTAATAGAGAGTATGAATTAAGATAGAATAGAAATGAGGAAAATGATACATGTTGTGACTCTCTTTTTTGTTTATAACAATTGCATTTTGGGGACATGTAATGTAAATCCTGGAATTTTTACTCTTGATAGAACAAGATAATGCAACCTTTACTTTTATGTTAATTTGGGATTTTTTTTTTGGGAATGTTGATATTGTAACGGAGAGTATGACTTAAGATAGAATGGATAGGAGGAAAATGATACATGCGACCGACTTTAACTAATTTGTTGATGATCCATAGCCGACCCAGGAAATTTGGGACTGTGGCTTTGTTGTTGTTGTTGTAGAGGCATGAGCATTGATTTTTGAATGTTGACCTTGTTATGAATAGGTTTTTAGAGATCAGCTCTAATGCATGGTATGGACTTGAGGAAACTGCTGGGACTTCTTCAGCTAACCATCATGTTGGAGCAGTATGTGGTTTGATTTCTTGCATCATGCTCCCCTCTCATAGGCATGCACACATACATACATGAATGTAAAAAACTTGTTTGAGGTTTTTCTGTATGATGCTTGATGTTTAGAAAGCGGATTTTTTCTATTTCAATTAAGAATTCCTTTGTGGGGCTATTTGTTGTATTTGAATTAGGTTCGTATTTACATAGTTATGTTATTTGATTTGTTAGCTCTGTCTTCTTTGTACTTAAGATTTCATTTTGTCACAGTTCTTGAGGTTACTTGCAGAAGAAAGTGGTGAAAATTCTTCTCAAAGGGAAGAACAGGAACTTGCTTTGTCAACAGCTGTCGATGTCACTGCACGTAGCATGGAAGAAGATTCTGAATCTTCCAAGTCTAAGAGGGAAAAGCTTCGTGAATATGAACATGAATGTCGTGAGAAATTTTCCACTGCTGAAGTGCAATCAAACTTGGAAGCAGAAGATGTGCACTTGTTGCAGGAGACAGATAGTAATACGTTTGAAATTAAAGATGCAGATCATGCGTTAATGAGTAAAATGACTGAGAAACCAATTGAGGAGGTAACAATGCTCAGTTATCGGAGGAAAGTTACAGTTCTCTATGTGCTTCTTTCAGCTTGTCTGGCAGATACAAGTGATGACAACAAAAAGAGTAACCGACAAAGAAAGGGCTATGATGCTCGACATCGTGTGGCTTTACGCTTGCTGGCAACTTGGTTTGATATCAAATGGACAAAAATGGTTTGTGTACTCAAACTCTTGGTACTCTTTTGGTCATTGTAAATGTGGATGAGAATTTTGTTGGTATTAGGTCCTATGATGGATGAGGAAAAGATTTCTCAACTCCCCCTTATGTTCTAGTGATATAAGTCAAAATATCTTCTAACATTCAGTGGAAATCACCATTGAGATGCATTCCCTTCTTTTTTCCTCTGTCATTTTATCACTTCTAATTGTACTTGTAGGCGTGTGATTAAGTGTGTGTATATATATATTAAACCTAATTGTAATTTTTCTTCTTTTTAGTTAAAGATCATGTTTTATATTTTGACCTTGTTAAGGGAAGTTTTTGTGTTGCAGGAAGCAATTGAGATAATGGTTGCTTGCTCTGCAATGGCTTTAGCAAAAGAGGGAGAATCAAAGAGAGAAGAAGAAAAACAACCTTCAAAAAACAAATGGGCTAAATGGAAGCGAGGTGGTATCATTGGTGCGGCTGCAGTAACTGGAGGAGCCTTGATGGCAATTACTGGTGGTATGGAGCCTCAAATTTGTTTTTCATAAAAATTTCCACTTGAGAAACACTCTTCTTGTGGTTCTTGTGGTTGACTTCTCAGTTTCATTTTCAATATTAACAGGATTAGCTGCCCCAGCAATTGCTGCAGGACTTAGTGCCCTAGCTCCAACATTAGGGACTCTGATCCCTGTGATTGGGGCTGGTGGGTTTGCGGCAGCTGCAAGTGCTGCAGGAACTGTTGCTGGTTCAGTTGCTGTTGCTGCGTCATTTGGAGGTGAACACTTGATTACATTCCATAGTTTAATCTTCTCAAATGATCTTATAAATCTGTTTTCCCTTTTAAAGGACAAAATAGATGTTTTTGGTGTGTCCAATGTGTTTGATCTGTGATTGTTTTATGCAGCAGTATATGATTGGGCTGTTCTTTTTATGTCTCTATATGTCTTATGAGGGTCTTTTGTTTAACTTGGATGTGTCTCCTCAGAAATGACCTTGCTAGTCTAATTAACTAACATTTCTATAAGATGAATGCTATCTTTTGATTGAGTTATGAGGGTGATCCTGTTATACCTTTCTTACTGCATGATAATTAAAGTGTGTTCAACTGAATGATCACATAGAATAGTTTAAAAAGCAGATTTCATAGAGAAGTCCACAATTGTGCTGGCAGTTAGGGTTATATAGCAAGTCCTTATGTGGTCTTTTAGTTGTTAAAAGGGGTTTTGACTAAAAGTGTCTGTCAGATTTTCGAGTTTTCATTATAGTTAGCTTTCACTGACTTGAAAAAGAGTCATGCATACCCATTAACACCAACCAAATCCTCAAGATGATGGTGTAAAACTTTTTACACCAGGATGCTCTTTGCAATTTATGTTGCAAGTTAATGTCGAATTCCTTTATTCACTATCATGATACTTTAGTCAATAGTTCTATCAGTAAAACAGTTCTATTTTGTCCAGAAATATATACATAAGTGATATTTTGCTTATTTGACGGAGAACTCATCAATGTCTCCATTCAAAACAGCGGCTGGTGCTGGACTTACAGGGACCAAAATGGCTAGAAGAGTTGGAAGCGTTGATGAATTTGAATTCAAAGCTATAGGAGAAAACCATAATCAAGGCGTGAGTTTTTGTAGCTTCTATTTTATATTTCATGGAAGCATTTCATTTTTCCTTGAGGCATACTTTCAGTAATTTATTTTATTTTGTAAAAAAACCTTTCAGTCTGAGGACTATCTTTATGGTTTTTGTATTTTATGATTTTCTCTGTTTCTCTCACCCTCTTCCCATCTTGTTAACATTACATATGTCTAATTTATGGACTCAAAAAATTGAACTTTTATATCAGAGGCTAGCAGTTGAGATCTTGGTCTCGGGATTTGTTTTTGATGAGGAAGATTTTGTAAGGCCTTGGGAAGGACAAAATGATAACTTAGAAAGGTATTTATATCTTTGCTACTTTCCAATTCCTGATATTCATTGTGTTTACCTTATCACTGAAATGGTTAAAACTTAAAAGTAAAGTCTCAAATTCTCTGCCATTCTGCCATTTGCTTCTTTAACAAGACAGAGAGAGGCCCGCCGAAATTTCATTCTCAAATAGGTGATTGTCGAGAGACAGTTGGGCAACAATGGAAGATGAATAAAGAAAATGAGAAAAGAACAGCAAACATTTTTTTTTTTTTGTGCATAATGAAACACGGGGATATTATTTTACTTTACTTCTCTCTTTTATTTTCACTTCTGAGAAGAGGACCAAAGAGAAAGTAAATGCTCATTTGTATCCCAGTTAACCATTTATAGGGTGATTCTAAATTTCTAATGCATTTCAAGTGGTTGATGTATGTCTCTAATAGCTCTCTCTTGGCACTGTTTTCATTGTAGTTCAATGTTCCACCTATGTGAGATTTATCAGAAATTTGTTCTCTAATTTATTTGAGGGTTTTTCATGAGTATTGGATCGGCTAAACTAAAAAAGAAAGTAATAGAACGTTATTATTTTTTCTTCAGTTTTTCATTCTTCAGTTTTTATGAACTATGCTAGTATCATCTATGAACTCTTATCACTCATGGTGTGATAGAACGTTATTATTTTTTCTTTTTTGGGAGTGGAAGATATGATGACAATGTGATATGAATTTGATGGAACTGCTATACTTATTTTATCTACCTTCTGTATCTTATCTTTCTTCTGTTGATAATTTTCCATTAAAAAGTAATAATTTGGATGCTTGTCATAACAAAATTTACAAATTTGATATTTCTTATGACCTTGGCAAATGCTTAGCTATGTGTTGCAGTGGGAGTCTAAGAATCTAATTGCAGTGAGCACTGCAATTCAGGATTGGCTTACTTCAGGTACTTGCTTTTGAACTCTTGGCTACTGTTAAATTAAGTTATAATTGCAATCATAAGAAGCATGTACGATGTTGATGTTGATGTTGCTGCTGCATACTGTAGGCCTTGCATTGCAGATGATGAAGCAAGGTGCAATGCTGACTGTGTTAAGCACGCTCGTAACAGCATTGGCTTGGCCAGCAGCGCTACTTGCCGCAACTGACTTTATAGATAGCAAGTGGACAATTGCTGTTGACAGGTATACTTTTCCACTCTTAACTATAAGTGGAACGGAACTCTTAGATGGGAAGAGGGGAAAAACTTCTTCTGGTTCCATTTTCATTTGAATTGCAAGCATGTGGTTTTTGGAGTGAGGGTTTCCATATTTCTGCATCCTGAATAAGGTAGCGTAGGTAGAAGTTTGTAAAGGAGGATGCTTGCAGCTGTAGTGATAAATTTGGTTTTTGGACTTAATTTTGTAGGAATATATTGGAATTGATAGAGCTAGTAAGAAGACTGGGGGAATACTATAGGGAAACCTAGTGCTGAGTGAGAGCATACAAAACAATGCATCTTAACAGCAAAAGATAAAACAATGTTTTTCAGAATTTTCACATATTGAACATGTTATTTCTTATGCGATTTTCTACATGCGGCTATATATTTTGTCATTTTCTAGATCTGACAAAGCAGGGAAGCTGCTTGCCGAAGTGTTATTAAGTGGATTGCAAGGCAACAGGTATGTCAAGTCATAACTTGGCAATACTATTCTTAAACCAATGTCTTCAAAAATTTCAGAGAGATCAATCTTCTTAATTCTATTGTTGGTTTTTCTATAAATCTTTCAGGCCTGTGACACTAGTAGGTTACTCACTTGGAGCACGAGTAATTTTCAAGTGTCTCCAGTTTTTGGCTGAGACTGAACGTGATGGTAAAAAGTACAAATTACTCTTCACATATTTTGTGGATTTGCTAGAGTGATCTTAATGCTCCTCTTCTGAATATTGGCAGCTGAACTTGTAGAGAGAGTTGTTCTTCTAGGAGCACCCATCTCCATTAATGATGAGAACTGGGAAGCTGCTAGAAAGGTGATTGGAATTCACTTGACTTTTTTTTTTTTCAAGCGGATCTTTATTTAGTACACACTCTTATTTGAGGAAGTCCTCTATCACCTCATGCTGTGTTGCAGATGGTGGCTGGAAGATTTGTGAATGCTTATTCCAAAAATGATTGGATGCTTGGAGTTGCTTTCCGTGCTAGGTATGTATGCATCATGGACAATGCACTATGGTATAGTCATATCTGGTCTGCAAAATGCACTATGGTATAATTATACCAGATTTACAAAATGCAGGTATTTGCTATAGATGTACATGAGGTCATCTATGGGCCACAACTATTATAGTCCATATATCTCTCTGTTTGGTGATCCTATCTGCCAAGTTAGTGAACTTGGAACAACTTTATCTTAGCAAGCAAGTGCTCCAGTGGCTTTAATGAACCAACCCAATCCAAGCTTGTTCTATGCTTGCTTTTGAAGTTATACATGTATTTTATATGAAATGCCTGGAGTCATGTGCCCACCAAAGGAGATAATAGAATTCTAATTTTGAAAAATAACATCATTTCTTCCCAATTGTTCAGGGGAGTCTCAGTGATTGTGACCTTTCTGTGTTTACTTCTTGTAATTTCAACCCCCTCCAAAAAAAAAAAAAAAAAATGCACATGCACATGTGCGTGTGTTTGTGTATGTCTCCCAGCCTGTGGTAGCATAGGGGCAAATACTTATGTTGTGTGTCTCATTGTTACTCTCTATGTCATGCCTCAGTCTTTTCTTCAAAATGGTCCAGCACTCTACTGCATGTTCCCCAATTTTGGAAAGTTGGTTTTGCTTTCTGTTCATTGCAGATTGACATACTCTAAATTTTGGACAGTTCTCCCTGAGTAGTTTTAGTTTTGGAAAGTAAAGGTGAAATTATACACTATTGCTTTGGAAATATAGACAATGAGAAGATACCCCCTTAAAATGTTTTATGTCTCCAAAATGAGCCAACCTATGTGAAGCAAACTACCAAACCTGAGTCAGCACCTCAAGCTGAAACTAAATCTGTTTCAGCCTCTGCTTGAACTTCAATGTAACTGCTTGACAATGATTAGGATTATGATCCTAAGAGGATGTTGATTTTCCTAGAGCCTTGTGGCTCAGTGGTATTTCCCAGTCTCCTTTATGAAATAACTAGGTTTGAAATCCCCTTCCCCTCTTGTTTTAAGGGGAAATAAGGATGTTGATTTGACCTATGATTTTTGTGACCGTTTAGGACTGTTGTGTTTCATTCTCAGGAGATGGGTGATCATTGAATATTTTAAATAGGTGCTTCATTGGATGTATACTACATATGCCACATGTTTTGGAAAACTTGAATTTGATTTAACTCCCTGTATGTTTTGATTGTAGTGCCCCATATTTTACTATACGTTGTAATTTTTTTATATATTCTAGTTAGCACAATAAAGCATTACTAGAATTAGCCCTTAAAATAGAGCTGTTGTTAGCTGCAGGCTGCAGCTTGATTATTATGTGGAGAGGTTACTATTGAGATCTTCCTTCCACATAAACTAACAATTATTTTTGGACAGTTTACTTACTCAAGGATTAGCAGGAATTCAACCAATCAATATTCCGGGGATTGAGAATGTAAGTTGTTTCATTTCTTGTGTTGGCCATCACACTTTGTCATCCGGGGTTCAGTTTTTCACAATGTCACCTTGTTTGGCTTTGCAGGTTGACGTAACTGATCTCATTGAAGGTCACTCTTCCTATTTATGGGCTACACAGCTAGTCCTGGACCAGCTTGAGCTGGATACATATTATCCTGTTTTCAGGAGTACTACTTGCAAACAATAGAGATTTTTTTGAATTTGCATTTCGGATTCTACTTTTGTCCACTCCTGCAGCTGGTATTGTGATATCCCTATCATTTCCTTTCTAGCTGATGGAAGTGTAGCACTTGTACGGAGTACCTCAGGTGGATCAAAGCATATTAAATCGCTCAACTTAGAGCTTCTTGGCTAGTTGATATTTCACCCTTTTTCCTTGCATTTGTATATACACCCAAGTGTAATTAATGTTTGATAGGAGGCTGAAAATGTATTGCAGTCTGGTTCATATTTATTTATATTACCATCTTGATCTGGGTGAATAACTCCTCTTCGATTTGGAAAAATATATTGCTTCCTATACAAGTCTAAACCAATTGATATAGACTTCCAATCCACTATACTTGGGGATGAAGAGACTTTTTTTATTTATTATATTATATTATATTATATTATTTAAATATAATGTTCTCTATCAGTGATAGACTCCCTAATTCTCTGATTATAGCAACACATGATTAATTCTTCTAAAATTTTGTTCTCACTTCTCAATGCAATTTTCGCTTGTAGTCTTGGAAAGACATAGGGCTTGCTTGGTAAGAGATTTCTAGTAACGTTGTTTAAGTTTTGTAGAAATATGTGTGGATGAAAAAGTGTGTGAAAATACGTGTTATGGTGTTTAAATAACAATTTTTGTTGTTTAAACACCATCACCAAACGGGACCATAATTTTTCATAGGGGCAAGGCAAATGGATACTTACAGTGAAAATTGAATGAAAGTTATTCATTAATAATGAACCAGACGGAGGCAAAGAAAAATCATTATATGGAAAACACTTCACCTAATAAAAATTGATCAATGTAATTGTAGCTGTTATCTATTTTAAGCTTTCATGAATGAAATCTAAATTGGTATGGAAGAAAATTCTTCCGAACCGTTATGTGATTATTAATAAAACTATCCAAGTGTCACATAACCTATTTAATAGGACCCTTCAAACTCCTCCTATATATTTTCATTGGATTTGAATTTTGAAAATGCAACCGTTAAATTTTATGTTTTATATATTTTTTACACGCATGTCAAATTTCGTTTAATTCGGATTATATTTAGGATTCGATTAATTAAATTATTTTTTATGCATAATTTTAAACCACAAAAAACTTGAAATTTAAATATTTGATTGATGACATAGTAGTCGATCTTTGATTTTCTTAAAATTTTACAAGCATGGAGCATATAATAAAAACATACAATCTAATGATTAGATTTTCAAAATTCACATCCAATACAATGATAGCGTATAAACTTGAAAAGGGAGCATTTCCTATTTAACGAGTTTTAACACTACACAAATGGGAGGAGAATATTCAACTGATTTGTAGGATACCTTGTCGGTTAATGAATTGTGATTTCAGCCATGCAATGTGGGTACGTTTGGTGAAAAAGACAAATGGCTCCCTGACAATACGACATCGCTTTAGACATCGATTCCGCTGAGACTGCGAGAGAAACAAAAAATGACCGATACAATCCCAAATTAGAGTAAAGAGACAGGAAAGAAAGAGGAATGGATAGGAGTGAAACAGAGAGAGAAGAAGAGGCCGAAAGCCAAAGGCAAGTGAAAGTAGCAAAAGGAAAGTCATGCAAGGGATATTTGTATTTCTCTTCCTCTCTCAAATCCAAAGCTCGCAACCCTCGCTGCATCGGCATCTCTCGCGCCCTCCAACAAGGTCTTTTTTCCTTTATTACTCTTTTCTTTTCTTCATATTTCAAAATCCAATCTAATTTCATAACCAAACAGGTTTTTTTTTATTCAGTTTCAATAAAATTTGTCAATTATAGCTGAATTGTGTTTTTGTTAAGCTTTTAAAATTGATAGCGAATCAAATAAAAGCGCATTTTCACAATATAATTCTTGATCAACAGTTGCATCACTATAATTTTTTATTACATAATTTTGTAAGTTGATGTTGATAAACAGGGGCGTAGCCAGGAATTCGTATTTGGGGGGCCAAGTTGCAATATCGATAGAAATATCATAATTCATAAATTTATAAATAAAAAATTATCAACTTTAATATATTGTCATATTCTTAAATATTAATGGAAGTACAAAAAGCAGTCTATTTTACCATACACATATGCAAAAATTTGCATACTATTATTTTAAGCATCATCAACCCATCATTATCCATAATACTGAAAATTTTCTTATTTTTTAATGAATTATTCAGCTCCTAATTTCAATTTTTTTTAAAAAAATGATGATATGGAAAGAGATAATATATTATCATATAGCAATACAACAAATTGAACAACTTAATAAACAAAGCATATTCGTAAAACTAAATGACCATTATCAGATATATAAAAAGCATAAATCTAAATGCCAATATGATGTTGAAGAAACAAACAAACCTGAAATACTGAGACACAAGAAGAAGCTGGAACTGAAAGCAAATATGGATAGTTTTTTTTAGATGAAAGGAGTTTATTTGATTTCTACCCTTATTGAGAAGAGAGGTAATGTGTTTAGAGCAATCAACAATGAGAGTAAAGAAACATGAGGCAGTGTAGGCTTGTATCAGCAGGAGAAAAAGTAGTAGTGATTACTTCTATTTTCTTTGAGAATCCCGTAGGTGGCTTCTTGAGATTGAGAATGATGAAAAAAAAAAAAAAGAGTAAATTTTTGTTTGAAAATGAGTGGTAAAAGATGATACTTTGAGGGTGTGGATTATTGTCTATTGGATATTTGGATTGTCAACAAATCATTTGGACAATTGGGAGAGCTAACTAGTATTTTATTTGAGGACTTTGGGTTATCTATTGGACTAAGTAGAGATCCTAGAAAGAATTGGGGGGCCGGTCATTATTTTCTAGGGGGCCATAGCCTTTTACTTATTTTTTGCTATCAGACTCATAGCCTAACAGTAGAAGAAATCAAAATTTGGGGGGGGGGGGGGGGGGCAAGGGACAACATAGCTCTGCCCTTGATGTTGATGCTGTACTGTATACAACGTAGTCGGGACAAGGACACAGTAAATACAACATCAGTTGAATTTGTAAGTTTCACTTTGTTTTTTAAGTTATCGTAAACTTGATAGTTACAACGGGCGAGGGGGGATATGAACTTTGGAGGTCTCTGTTGGAAACGCCAAACCTAACAAAATCGTTGTTAGGTCTTAAATTCTTTGCGATCCCTAAGTACTAACCAGAGTCTGAAACTTTGAGCTATATGTAGCATATTGATCTTGATCCGATTTGTACTGTTAGAACCATGTCAATTTTTGTAAATAGTGTTATTTTTTTATTATTTATTTTGAGGATTGAAATTATGGTATGATAATAATTCATGATACATACTGATATTAACTTTGATTAGCAGTACCTGGCTACATTGTCGGACAAACGGAGACAGAAGCTTCCAAAGAAGGAAGAGATCTTACCGATTTTAATTACGGTTGTGTTGGTTACTCTGTCTATTTGGATAGGATTGGAAAAGACCGTGTAGCTGATAACCAAGGGCCAAAAGCAGAAATGCCAGTCTGTGTTGGCCTTGAGGTTGAATTCTGTGTGTGTGTGTGTGTGTGCTTGTGTGTTCGTCCATTTCAGTATGCGAAAATTTGAAATGTTTGTGGTTATTTATAACCTAGAATATAGAATTTTATCTGACAGATGAGTTACTGCAGATTTTGGTGGACAGAAGACTGTCTGCTGATGAACCTGCTCCAGCTTCTGCTCCTGCTCATATTCATAATAGAGAAGGTAAGGAAAGATTTTGGGTTTACACTTTTTTGATTTGATTGAAATATCTTGGCTGCAGTTTGGTCAAGGTCTCCAAGTAATTTCTGGGTGTTTGGATGCATCTGAGCAATGGTCTAGATGATGGTTGTGTAAAAGAATTACCATATCTTATTTCACTTGTTTGATCGTACTGGTCAAATGAGATGAGATTTCCTTAGTTTTTAAATGTGGGTTTCTTGAACTTTAGTAAGTTTATCACTTAAATAATGCTTTTAAAACCCAAAAAAAATAAAAAATTACTGTTTATCAAGTGTGGAGATAGTAAAGGCCTGGTTTTTTTTTTTTTTTTGGGGGGGGGGGGGGTGGGAGGGAGGGAGGGGGGATTTCATATTCTCAAAATTTCAGTCTCTTTTTATAAATTGATTTTTTTGAAATCAGTGGTGGGGCAGGATTTGTTTTTAAAATTAAATCTCCCCTGTCAAAAGTGAAAATAAACTCCATTCACTTGTATGATCTTCTTAGTTTTTACAATATCAGAAGTTCAGTAGTAGTGTGCTGAAAATGCCAGGAGGTTTGTAGCTCAATTAGCACTTCCTGGTGTTTCCAACAATGATGTCTAAGGTTTAAAAAGATTATAGTGTGATGAAAATGTAAAACAACCAACAAAATATTTAGTTGACCATTTGCATATGGCTTTGTTGCCCATGCAACCTGCATAAGTCACCCTTTTTTTTTTGTATTTTTTTCGTATTTAATTAATTATCATTTTATTCTTCTGTGTTACGAAATTCTTTCTGGTCAAGGTTGTCACCTCAGCAAATGGTAGGCAATGGCAGTCAATTCCTGGCTACCATTGCCTGCCAAGGGCCAAGAACACTGTTTTCCTTTTTCAAATTGGATTTCTGAAATTTGCATTTTCATTCACACTTTTTAAGGACTAAATGTGGAACTAAAATATAACATGCATTGTTTAGTCCAACCGTGGCATCGATCACAATTATTGGTTTTTATTTTTTGGGCTTATTCTCTTTGTTTCTTTAATGATTCATAAGTTAACTAGCAAGAAACATGGTTCATGATAGGTTTCCAGACTTAATAGTCAGTATGGGGTTATAGATAATGCCATATAGGACAGAGAGGATGCTGGGAAGTCTCTTGTTAAGGCATAATTGATAAATATTTCTTGTTTTACTAGTTTCTCTTTGTTATTTTTTGTCTGGTAGTTGCTGGGTATGATAAATAAGCTTTATCATCATCAAGGCTACAACTCTAATATTGTTGCAGAGTGTCTATAAACTAGAGCCTTCTGTTCTCTTTCTTTGCTTTAGAAAATTTCATTTATAGACATTTGCATCTATTTGAGATATTTATGTGTTATATAATTCAACATGTTTACATTTTTGTTTATTATCATTGGGATTTGTTTTCTAGAAGATGGCCGTGAGTTACCTCAGCCTCGAAGACACAGACCAGCTCATTCTGTGGGGGACGATTTCCTTAGCAGGCAAGCATATAATTTAATTTGAGAAGTAATCAATATAAACTGGGACTCAATAATTTCCCAAAGATATATAGATGGTTTAATGGACATATTTGGTTTTTATGCAAAAATGCAGGTTTACAAGGAATGCAAATCTGGTTGCATCGGGGGTGGCTAGGAACGTGCGTAGAGTTGGGAACTCCATAAAGGAGACTCTTGATGATGTTCTATACCCCTACCGAAAGCGGCCAAAGTAAGATGGCTAGTCCTGGAGATATGATGAAAAAAGTAAATCTAGCAGGAATTATCTTTAAAAAAGAATTTGTTCTATGCACTTTCTAGTGCTAGAATTCGATTCCTTTTTAAAATGCCTTCGTCCCCTTTTCGTAACACAAATAGTTTTGAGTGCTAGAGGGGTTTGTATTACTGTTCCTGCACAACAGTTCCATAATCATGGATATTATTGCCTGTTACATTGATAATATTGAGCCCGGGTGGGGAGGAGGGGTGTCAATGTTCTCTCTTGTCTGTTACAATTAGTACTTGTTATCCATGTTGTGCCATACTGAAAATGTTACTGTTCATTGTGTACTATTTTCTGATGAATAAGTCAGTGGAATGCTATTGCTTTAAAATAAAAAAAGAAGAAGCATTTATGTTATCCTTAATTGTCTGATAATTACACTACCTATTCAAAACGAGATCCATTAATCCATTGTTTACTTGATGGATAATTTCTGACAGGATATAGATAAGATAATTTATTCTCCAGGGGAGTGGTTTGTAGGTGAGGTGAGGTCTTGGCTTGTAATCTGCACTCTGCAGCAACAGAACGTCAGTTATTCTTGATGAATGTTTTTATATGCTAGCTACAAACTTCGTCTTCTTGTAAGGAAATTGAACCTCGGGACTCACAACATTTTGCCACAAGGGCCAAGAGGTTGGTATTGGTCGGTGGGTTGAAAGATGCTCGGCTCCGCTGGACCTGAAATCTCAGTCCACAATGTCAGCTAGGGTACCACTATGTTCTTCCTATGATATTATTATTATAATTCAATAATTATTATGCAGACTTAAACTCTGGACGTCTTGAACTAGAATGCGCTAATCTCAGTTAGAAATATTTACTAAAAAGTGTTAGTTGAGTTATAAAACTCTAAACTCCTATGTCATCATCTTAGGGATCGGTTTAATCTCTTCCTCCTTGAACCTACTTCCAATTTCCTCGTATTTAACAATGTCAATTGCTCAATGATTGTGGCAAACGACATGAACCATAAACTGTTTGAAAGTAAAACTAAAACAACCAATATCATCAAATCATGGTTTGGTAGGCACATTAACTTAATCATGATATTAATGAATAAAATCTTATTTTCAAATTTAGTATATCCATCCTGGCTAGCTTGCCAAACTCGTTGGAATGTGCTTTCGGTACAAGCACATGGAAACTTAGGCCCGCATTTCTTCTATAATCCTCATAACAGAAAACAATTAGTTTAATCATAGAGAAGCATAGGATTTCCCAAATATAACTCCAACCAACTCCATTTCAACTATTTTCGTCTATACTTTGTTTTAGTTTTATAGTTGAACTGGCATTTCAAAGACGTTAAAATTCAATTTTTTTATTTTTATTTTTATTTTTTTATTGTTGTAACAATGAAATTAAAAAAAAAAAAAAAAACTGCTTTTTAAAATTAAAAATTAGACCGCACATTTTATTATATAGCTTGGGCGGCTGAGAGAGAAATGCTGGATGCACGCTGTTTGGAAGTTGGGACATTATAAAATGAAGGAAACGTGAAGATTGAGATCTTTTATTATCTTTTTATTTCATTTCTCTTTTTCGGTTGAGCGTCAAACATTTTCGTTGGAAAAAGAAATTCCCTTCGTAGAAGCAACCGCGAAATCTCTTACCAATTCCCGAGAGAGAGAGAGAAAAAAAAAGACGAGCAAGCAATATTATATTAGCTGTTATGAAAATTACAACGAAAAAACGCTCATCAAAGTTCAAAACAAACAAGGACAAACCTTTTCCTGGAAAGTGAAATTTGAAATCTCTCTCTCTCTCTCGCAGTCTTGCTTGATCTTGAATTGGAAATACAGGTACCACACTATTACCTATCACATTTAACATTTCACTTTATACGCTACTTTTTCTGTTTGGTTGCTAAGAAAAATTGATAAAACAAGAGGAATAAAGTGAAAATTTTAGAATCTTACTTTTTTTTTTTTTTTTAACAATTGTTTCCATAATCTAAATTGAGATTGCGATTTCGATTTCGATGCCTTCGAGATTTGATTTTTCCTACAAAATCTCATTATTGTATTGTATGTTATGTGTGATTTGTTTGGTAGTGAAGAAGATTACCGGGACCGAATTTGGGAATTTGGTGGATTTTTCTAGGGCTTGAGAACTTGAATTGTACTGGAATCGAATGGCCGCTGCTGCGGCTTATAGGCGTTGGGGACAATTGGGAACCAATTCGGGGATAAGAGGGTTTGGAGCATCGGATTTGGTGTCTTCTTTGGATAAACCGATATACGATCCCTCAAATATTTGCTTATCGGCTTCAGTTTCGGTTTCGCCAAATAGGCAATTGCATTGTAGACACATTTCTCAGCTTGTGAAATCCAACGGAAAGCGGTTGTTCCTCGTTGACACATTAGCCCTAGTAATTACATTTCACTTGTTCTATTATTTATTTTATTAATCATTGTTTGGATGCTGAGAAAACGCATTGAAGTGAATGAAAATTAATCATTGTTGAATATGAGCACCGTTGTGTACAGTTACGGTTTAGAAACTAATAGGAGATGGGATTGGATGGCAGCTTAGTGCTGCATAATGTTTAATTGTTAGAAAATGACAGGCAGCATTGTGTTTAGGTTAGGAGATTAGAAGGGCAAGGCGTGCCATCAAAGCAAGCCGAGGCTATAACGGCTGCTATAACTGAAGTTCTGAATGACAGCGTGGAAAATGTATCTCAGTCATTTGTTTCAAAGGCAGAAATGCAGAAGGTATTTCTTTTTTATTTTCCTATGTGGGTTGATTCCAAAGCTTGTCTGCATTCATCAATTTAATTAACATCAGATGTTTTTAAATGAAGTATGTAAGAACTACTTTTACATGGTCGTGATTGCAATCTTTCGTTCTCTTGAATTATAACTTTCTAATTGGTGTTTGTTTTTGTTTGTAGATTGAAATGATTCAAGAATCCAATCTGTCCAAGTTTAAATCCGAAGTTCAAAGCTCCCAGGTATTCACTAGTTTTAAATATTAGATGTGGGCTTTATGCACTTTTAGGTTTCAGTATGATAGTTACAGCTTTTTCTTTTTCTTTTTCTTCTCACTTATTTGGACAAAGCTAAATGTGAATTTGGTACTCAGTACTTAGTAGGGTTTGGTGAAGTACTTCTAAGATGAATATGAAATGTATTGATTGTGGACAGCTAGAGATTTTGGATGTTGCTACTTTATGCTAAATTATGTTTAGGATGACCATAAGTTCTTTGCATATAAACACTAATTGCTGTCTGCATTTTGTTCTTGAGATTGTGTGCTTATAAATGCATACCCGTTGAATCCCCAATAGTACTGTCCATCTACATTGTATTTGGGCTTTTGAGGAATGATGATTTCAAGTAAGAATCTGTTCTGTCTCTTGGCTCCTGTCAAGAATGGAACAGTATGATTCCAGAGGTTCTTCTGTCTGATTTCTATGTAGGAGTAGGATAAACATACTACATTTATGTTCAAGATTCATGTAACATTTAATTGCCTCAACAGTGAGGCTTGAGGATTAGAGTTAGGGTGCAGATTAGGTTGAATTCAGTGCCCTTGAAATAGGAATACTTCGATAAAATAATATGAAAAGGCTGTGTACAAGACTCTCACTTCTGTAGGGGTTCTAGGAGAGGAAGTTTTTAGGATTCCTTACCCCCAAATTTTGGAGGTGTTGATTCCTAGACATGAACCTGCAGCACTCATCTGGGCAAAGGACACTTGCCATTGCACCAATGATTTTACTAACCCCCAATTATGGTTCTATAATCTGTGGTGATTTACTTCATTTCATAGGTTTCAGCATGTAAGAAATGCATAAAAGCTCCACTTTTTTTCTATCCAAGATGAATATGATAATAGTCAGAAGCTAAGAGATGTATATGTATGTAAAGTGTCCTCATTGCCCCTCTAAATTCCTTGAGGATAAGCAAAAAATTTTGGATATTCAGTTTCCACTGACTTGAATTTTTTTTTTTTTTGGATACCTAAAAGGATTGCATTTAATACAAGAAGAAAGATTTACTGTTATTGAAGTTCCCTGCATGATTCTGTGGGTAGTTACTTATCAAAAAAACATACAATGCAGGGACACCACTTTTCTTTGTTGCAACATGAGACCGAGAAACTTCGTAATGATATAGAGAAGATGCGCAGTGAATTGAGGTGTGGTTATGTAGTTATTAAACAATTGATTTTGGTCTGCTGCCATGTGAGTATTTTGTTTGTTCTTGATCTTTATCGTGCAAAGACATTAATTGTGGTGCAGGTATGAGATCGACAAAGTCACTGCTGGGCAGCGGTTGGATTTGAATCTTGAAAGGGGGTAAATAAGGAGACATACTTAAATTTATTTTGTTCTGAGCATAAAGAACATTTATTCTCACTTAAATCTATGTTGCTGTCAGTGATAATTTTTTTAATTTTTAATCTATACTGGTGCAGGAGGATACGGGATGAGCTTGCAAACCAGAATGCTGAAACAAATAACCTCACTAATAAACTTGACAGGGTAAGTGATACAAGTATTGAAAAATGGATTGGTCTCGGTTGATTTTCACCATGAGTTTTTTTTTGTTAATACATACATTTCATATAATATCAGGAAATTCATGCTTTAAGGGCCCAGTTGGAAGCAGCAAAATATGATGTGATAAAATACTGCATTGGTACTCTTGTTTCCATCTCTGCCGTTGGCCTTGCTGTACTCCGTATTTTGATGTAAACATGATGTATTGTATTGTGTTGTATTGTATTGCAAATCAATGGTGACATACTCAAAACAAGAAAATAATAGTTCATTCTTTTAAAGCTGCTGTTTGTTTGGAAAGTGGGAAAAGAAATAAAGAATCAAAAAAATTGGGAACTAGAAGTGGGGCTAAAACATGTCCCGATATAAGCTCAGCTGACGCCTTATCGTTAGTTCCATTCTTTTTGTGTTCTTCCATGGAAGTTTTTGCTTGACTAGTTTGTGCCAGAAACAAGAACTTGACTCAGACGAATTCTGATCAATGGAATACTTTTGCGTATTCAAGAAATGCACTAGGCCTAATACGTTTGCTAAAATGGAAATGAGAGTTTCAGAGAATCCTAAATCTGTCAAGGCCCAACTTTGTTTTTATTTCTTTTGCTGAATAACTTTGTTTTTATTTCATGTGATGTAAAGTCGTACAGAGAAATTTTTTTTTGGGGGGGGGGGGGGGTGGTGTTTGATCTTGCATGTTTATTCGCCAATTAACTGCAGTAAGTAGCAGAGTTGTCAGCCTTTAATTTTTTATCTGTATATAATTGTTATAAACTTCTTGTAAGTTTGATTTATCATCTGCTAATTCTATCATTACTATTTTTAGCCTGGCGTGATTGTTACCCGCTAAAGTGAAAAAAGTGTGTGCTTCTTTTTTTAATACCAAAACCGGTATGAAGGAACCTAGGTTCCGTACTGGGTAGAACACCGGATATGTCGTCGAATTTTGGCTCAACGTAGGCTCTGTTGTTGGCTCGACATCTTCACTATCACTAACCTTGAAGCTCATGACCAATACAACTATGCAAGCCCCATCATTGTCCACACCGCTTGGCTCTCCGCTTGCTGCACTGCGTTTGCCATTGACAAGAATCCCTCTCCTTACTGGTTGAGCTGAGCAACATAATCATTGGTACCCTCGAAATACATTCTAATGGATGATAACATTGGGCTTAGTTGGTGGGTTATTCATGTTACATTCTAATGGATGGTAACATTGGGCTTAATTGGTGGGTTATTTACGTATAGTTTGACTTATTAATGGACATGTATGTGGCTAACGTATTCCTTAGGTTAGGATCTTTATGATATAATATATTTTGATTCCTACAAATTTGTGTCCTAGATCAGGTATCTTCTCCCATCCTGGAGGATTCCTTTTGCCCTTAATTTTTAAAAAATTTAGCAATATGCCGCTATTTCGAAACTATATAGGGATATGTTCTTGTTTCGATACTTGATTACATTAAAATCGAGTTTCAATGAAATACTCGATTCGTAGAAAATCGAGTTATGCCTAATAAAACTAAAACTAAAAAAAAAAAAAAAAAAAAAAAAATGAATGGAACTCGATTTTAGGGAAGTCGAGTTCCAAAACGCTGCTATACGGCTTAAAAACGTCACTATAGGGCTTAAAAAAACGCCACTATAGGCCCCTCCTGAAATTGGTATGGGACGATCATACTTATTAAAAAAAAATTGCAGAAAAACACCGCTATAGGGCTTTAAAACGTCACTATAGGGCTTAAAAATGCCACTATAGGGCTCCCTGAATATGGGGCAATCACACTTAAAAAAAATTTGCCGGAAAACGCCGCTATAGGGATTTAAAACGCCATTATCGGGCTTAAAAATGCCACTATAGGGCTCCCTAAATATGGGGTGATCACACTTATAAATTTTTTTTTTGCATGGAACTCGATTTCAGTAAGCTCGAGTTCTATGCAATTTTTTTTTTTTTTTTAAACTTTAATCGGGCATAACTCGATTTTCTACAAATCGAGTATTTAATTGAACTCGATTTTAGGGTAATCGAGTATCGAAACAGGGGCATGCCTCTATATAGTTTGCAAATAGGGGCATATTGCCAATTTAAAAAAAAATTAAGGGTAAAATGCTAGAATCTCCTCCATTACTGTTTTTAGTTGAAGGACATACAAGAAATATTATGATTTATTTACAAAATACTAATTATGAATCAATGTCACTTGTATAATCAATTTATCATTTCTACAAGCACGCCAAAGAAAATTTCTCACTTTGTTCGGAATCTTTGCTGACTAGATTTGCTTTCAAAAAAACACCATGAGGACTTGGATTACTAATGTTCTGATTAGGAGAAAATTTTTCTTTTGCAAGAAAATTATAACCAGACTTAACAGAGTAAACACCCGAAGATACAAAGGGTCAGATCAGCGTATCTTCAATAGAGGTTTAGCTAAGGGGTAAGCTCAACACCAACTCAACTTCTTAGGTAGAAAAGGGGCCATAAACTAGATCACAGTCCTGAAACAAAAGTTGAGTAAATGGTATTGGCTTAATTACCAATCCTTAAGATGCATTAGGAAATATATATATATATATATATATGTGTGTGTGTGTGCGCGCATGCGCGTGCGCGCACAACACAGGCAGTGTTTGGTTACAACAGAAATTCCTAGATAGAGGCAGAGGAGCTAAGGATAAAATACAACAAAACAGATTATGTGATAACTATAGGAACATTTGAATTTTGAGTAGCATCGTGATCTTTATTTGAATTTTGAGCAGCAACATGATCTTTAGAAAGTGGTTTGGCATTATCTTTAGCCATATCTGAATTCATGTCAGCATTTGAATTTTGAGCAGAAACGTGATCTTTAGAAAGTGGCTTGGCATTATCTTTAGCCATATCTGAATCCATATCAGTTATCCTAACAGCCCCCTGTAAGCTAATGGGAGGAGGAATCACCATGAGCTTGGAAGTGAGAAGTGCAAAACGAGTAAAGGATAGTGCCTTTGTGAAAATGTCTGCAACCTTATCAATAGTGGAAATAAACTTGACTGAAATATCACGATTAAGCACTTTTTCTAGAACAAAATGATAATCAACCTCAATGTGTTTTGTTCGAGCATGGAATACAGGGTTAGATGCCAAAGCAAGTGCGCTAACATTATCACACCATAAGATAGGAATTGAAGGAAGTGGGACTTGAAGTTCCTTGAACAACATGCGCAGCCAAAATAACGTTGCAGTAGTAAGAGCAAGAGACCGATACTCAGACTCAGCGCTTGAGCGGGAAATAACTGCTTGCTTCTTTGCACTCCAAGAGACCAAACTCTTGCCAAGAAAAATTGCAAATCCAGAAGTAGAGTGTCTATCATCGGGATCGCCTGCCCAGTCAAAATCATAAAAGGCAGACAATTGTAGATCACCCTTACTGTAGAGTAAACCATAGTCAGCAATGCCTTTTAAATACTGAAGAACTCATTTGGCATAGGTCCAATGTATGGATGTAGGTGAATGCAAGTGTTGACAAAGTTGATTGATTGTAAAGGAAATCTTAGGCCTTGTAACTGTACAACACTGTAAAGAGCCAACCAAATGACGATATTCTGTAGGATCAAGTAGACTTTCACCATCATATCGTGAGAGTTTGGAACTAGAGGGACAAGGAGATTTAGCTGCTTTGGCCCCAATAATATGAACTCGAGTGAGCAAATCAGCAATATATTTAGCTTGACAAAGATGTAAATCATGCTCAGTTCTTGTGGCTTGAATACCAAGAAAAAAACTGAGAGGACCAAGATCCTTAAGGGGAAATTCAAGCTGCAACCTAGAAATTAGAGAGTTGATGAATTCAAGATGAGTCATTGTAACAATTATGTCATCAACATAAATAAGCATAAAAATTTGATGTCACCATAGTGATATATAAACAGGGAAGTGTCCATAAGAGAAGTAATGAAGCCAAGATCCAAATGACAGGATGAGAACCGATTGTACCAAGCTCTAGCAGCTTGTTTTTATCTATAAATAGCTTTATGTAATCGACATACATAGTCAAGATGTCTTGTATCAACAAAGCCTTGAGGTTGTTCCATAAACACTTGTTCAATTAATGAACCATGGAGAAAAGCATTGGAAACATCCAACTGTTTGATAGGCCTATTAGGACATATGTGTTTCACTTGTTTGGAACATATGTCAATATTTTATGTAATTGACTAATTCTTTGATAAAACGCACTTTACTTGTAATTGGGTAGATTTAGGATGTGCTTAAATACTTCAAGAAACCATGTTTTAAGATCAAGTGTTGAAGCCTTCAAGTCTGTCCAAGAAAACAAGCTGAAAGTGCAGAGTTACTAAAGCTCGACAGCTAGCATGTGTCGAGGTTTAAGGAAGCTGTTCAGCCCGTGTGCTTGACACCTGCTCGACACCTCCTATTTGTCAAGGTTTAAGAATTTTAGAATTCTGATATGATTTTCTTGAGATCCGTGAATGTGTCTTTGGGCCTTCTTTTCTTCTAACCCTAGACATATAAAAGGATTGTTTTAAGGGCCATCAAACAGTTCGCAAGTTGCACAAGCATTGAGCAAACTCTGTTTAAGCAAATTGTGACCGGAGACGAAGTTCTTGCCCTAGTTCATCTCTTTCTCTTGAAGAAGTTGCTGTGTATGTGCACCGTAGGGTTTTGTGACCAAACATCTTCTTGATCTTCATCGTGTGGATGAACTGAAGAATTTTGTAGCCAACAACCTTCTTAGTTGGTGATTGAAGTCGCGTACTGGGATCTGCGCAATTGGTTAGTCACGTACTTGGGAGTCGTGCATCAAAAGGGGGAACTGTCACTATAGAACAAGTCCAATTAGGTATTGGGGTAAAGGTTCAACTGTAGGTTGGTAAGTTACCTGAGATTCCTTTACTTGTAACCGCTTGTTGTGATAACAGTGGAGTTTCGGGAGTGGTGACCTGAAAATCATCTGGTGGGGTTTTTGCTGTTAGGTTTTCCCCATTCGTAAACAAATCATCGTGTTATTTATTTTCCACTGCATAATTAGTTTATTGGTGATTTGTTTGTGCTACCACACGTTTGCATGTTAATTAACTTAATTAATTCACTTGGCTAAATTAATTGGTTAATTCATCACAGGGGGTCTATTCGTTTTTGGCCTATCAAGTGGTATCAGAGCAGGCACACTCTGATTAAGGTTAATCTTTGCTGTGTTTGATTCGTTGACCCCTGTTTGTCATGGATAAAGGACAGTCATTAATTATACCTCCTTTATTTGATGGCACTAACTATGCATATTGGAAAGTACGCATGAGAGCTTTCTTGCAATCTTTAGATGAGAAGGTGTGGCTAGCTGTCAAGATTGGTTGGACTAAGCTAAAGGAAGCGCCGGCCGATTGGGATGAAGCCAAGATCAAGGTGACAAACTTCAACAGCAGGGCATTGAATGCTTTATTTAATGCGGTCACCAATGAGGAGTTCAAGAAGATATCCTCTATTGAAACTGCTAAGGAAGCATGGACCATCCTCCAAACAACCTATGAGGGTACAAAGGCTGTCAAGGATTCAAAATTTCAGAGGCTCACTACAAGCTTTGAAGAGATAAAGATGGAGGAGGATGAGTCATTTGATGAGTTCTATGCCAAGCTAAAGGACATAGTAAACTCAGCCTTCAATCTTGGGGAAACCATTCTTGAACCCAAGATTGTAAGGAAGGTGCTCAAATCTCTACCCGAGAGATTCCATGCCAAGATCATGGCAATAGAGGAATCAAAGGATATTGACAAGATTCCTTTGACTGAGCTGGTTGGAAACTTGCAAACCTACGAGCTAGGGTTAACAAGAATAGGCAAGTCAAGTAAAGGCAAGAGCATGACTTTAAAGGCCAAGAGTAGTGACACAGATGAGTCTTCTGACGATGAATATTCCAAGATGAAGTCCTATATCACCAGGTAGTTCAAGAAGTTTATGAAGAATGCCAATGGAAAGGGCTTCAACAAGGACCGTAAGCAATCTAGTTCTTCTCAGTTTAAGAGTCAAGACAAAGGGAAGAAGGATGCTAGGGATGACGGTCAGTACACTGTTCCCGCAGGACCTAAGTGCTTTGGGTGTCAAGGCTTCAGTCACATGAAACATGAGTGTTCTACATATCTCAAGAGCATTGGGAAGAGCAAGGCACTTGCTGCTACTTTGAGCGACACTAAGCTTGAGGATGATTCCGACAATGAGGATGACGGAATCTTGAATGCCTTCACTACCACTATTAATCCTACTGATGGGATTGTTGAAGATGTGGTTAAAGAAGAGGAATTGGTGGAATCCAAGTTTGAGAAGATGGATGATTAAGATGACATCCATACAGCCTATGAGAAACTGTACAAGCTTTCTGAGAAGCATGAGAAACTGTATAGGTTAACCACTAAGAAGCTCAGTGATGTGGAACTTGACCGTGCGGAGCTTTCCACAAAGTTTGATGAGGCTAATCAGACTATTGGAGCACTGAGGTTCGAGAACAATTTCTTGGCTAAGAAGACCAAGAAGCTTGAAGCGGAGTTGTTTCAAGTCAGAGTTCAATTGGAGAGGACTTCAAGTGCAAAGCTTGATGAGATGCTCAGTCTTCAGAAATCTGCTTTTGACCGAACAGGTTTAGAGTATGGTTTCTCTTCCTCTAATACTGCTTCTACTAGTACTACTGTTTTTGTTCCTCCTAGCAATAATATTGAAATTGAGAACAATGATGTTAAAATTGATTTAGCTAGTGAGAACTTAGACAAAGGTAAATCTATCTTAGGAGTACCCCTTAAGCAAGATAAGAAGGAAGCTAAGAACTCTAGGGCTAAGAAGGCTAACTCTCAATAGCTTAAACAAAAGAAGCAGTATCTTTGTCGTCATTGTGGAGTTGCCGGTCATACTCGACCAAATTGCTATAAGTGGCTAGCCACTCAATAGAGCAACGACATGATAGCATCTGGGAACCAGAATCAGTTTCAATCCTCTCTTGCCCCTCTTGGAGATATTCTCAAAGCCCTAATGTTCCTTTCAAACTTGAACAATTTTAATTCTTTCCCCTCACCGCCGGTTCAAGGGTTTGCTAGAGGGAAAGGTTCTTCCAAGGTGTGGAAGGAAAAGGGCTCCAAGTGATTCTATCACTTTTCTCTCTCTCCCTTCTTGTTTTTGTGTGTGCATTACTTATGTGTTTTGCTTTCAAGTTTTGAGTTAGTCTAATTTTTTTGCTTTGCTTTGTTTAATATGTTTTTGTTTGGTTATTTTTTCAGTTTTGCTTTGTTTTGTTTTTCATATAAAAAAAAATTGAAAAATCAGAAAAATACAAAAACAGTGTGTGTTATGTGTACATTGGTACTTATGTACCTTGGATGGCCATTGAAACAAAGTTTTTTAAATTTTGTATCTTTTGTAATTTAGATGAGCATCTCTATGCACAACTAACCAAGTAAGTTTTGTGGCTCTTGTTTGTGATGAGTAAGATTAAGTTTTCTCTTGTACTTAACACTCATATCACTCTTTTTGACGGGTAGGACTAAAAAATCTTAAGAGAAAGGTATAAATAACCATCTCACCACTGTTGCCCGCCAATCATAATATGACACCTATATGCTTCGGCATAGTAAAAGTGCAGTGTCAATGACATTTGTGTGCTTTGGCATAACAAAATTAGAATGTTAAGTGCTTACAATCATTGGGTATTTCTTTTCTTTCTCTTATATGCCTATGCATGATTTGCTTCAAAGAAAAATATGTAAAGAAAAATAAAAAGCAAAAAGATAAAAAATGCTTTAAATAGGATTGCAAGCATGTATTCTAAGAGATGTGGGAGTTATAGGATGTACCTCGAAGGTGATAGTCCCCATCAAACAGTTATAATTGTGTGTGAGTTAAATTGATTTTCTCATATCTCAAATTGTCATAACATGTATACACTTATGCAATCTTGCGATGTTTTTCACATACAACATGCAATATTCTTTGTTACTTTTGATACATGTATAGGTACAATGTGATTTGGCCATCACAAGGTTTTACATGTGTTAATGTATGCTCATTAAACTGTCTTGACTTGTTTTTGAAATATAAAATTGGTTAGACTTGTTTAGTGTGTGTGTGTGTGTTTTTTGAATCCATGTGCTTAAAATTGTTGTTGAGAGATGATTTTGAGAGGTTTATATGGTGTTTGGATTATTGGTTGAGTTGTATGTTGGATTGCATTCATGTTTGTGTTTTTCACTTTTCGAAAAACTGCTTTTAAAAGCTAGCTCGACACCTCCTCGATACCTTGCTATCTGTCAAGCTTCTTAAGCTTTTTCCTATCGCAATCTCGTCAGCTTCTCGACACCTGGTGGATCGATCGAGAAAGTTACTGCCTCCTCGATGGCTTCTTAACAACTGGTGGATCGATCGAGCTTCTGTTCTTGTATTTGATGGTTGTTCCTCGACACCTCCTCGATACCTGTATTTGTCGAAGACCAATTTCTCGACACCTTCCTCGATAGATGGCTCGACGCCTCTCGACACCTCATTTGTCAAGATTTACTGAGGGTCTATTTATACTTCTTCGTGCGATTCGACCTTCATTTCGTTTGATCTCTCTCTTGATAGCTCTCTCTTTTCTCTTCCAAACAACCTCATCTCACTCCAATCTTGATCCTCAAGGTTTCTTCAAGCTTTTTCAAGATTTTCTTCACTTGGTAAGCTTCTTATCTCTCATTCTTCATGCATTTCATGTTTTGAAACCTAGGTTTTGGAGTCTTTGAAAAATTTTGGGGTTTTTCAAAATTGATGAGTTATTATTGAAATTTTGGGATGGATTTTCACTTAAATGAGTTTAAAATCTCATGCATTGCATCACATTAGCATTATAATAGTATTGTCATGCATTTAGATGTGTGCAAACTATTTGTGTGCTAATAGGCTTGGATTGGACTGAGCCCATGATGCAATTTCTTTTGCATGTCACATGTTCATGCATTTCCCATACATACATACTCTCTTTTTAATATACTTATTATATTTGAATTGCTTGAGACTTTTCTGATTGTCTTTCTTTCTCTCCCTCTCTTTCTGTTTACGTTAGTTGTGTCTATGGCACCTAAGCATAAATCTACTCCGGCTCGGAACCCTCTTCGTTCCGGAGCTTCTTCATCTTCTGATTCTGCTCCTCTCTCTCTTCGGTTCCGTGATGATGATGCCCACAAGGCATTCTTGGAGAAATTTTCTAGACGAGGTGTTCATTTGGAACGCCAAGTTATTCTGGCAGACTTCATCGACACAGACCTTCCCATTGTCATTTTGTTGACACCCTATTTTGCAACCTGTATTTAACCTCACATGGAGGGTAAAAGGGTAATTTCACATTGGAAATATGCATCTTGATTCTGGTCATTAGATCCTTAATCTCATTTCACCAAAGTGATCTTGATGTTGTAACAATTAAATCGATTGGTCATGAGCCCTAATCGGACCATTAGATTGAAAGTTATCATCACAAATTGAGTCCGACTATATGTGATTATGAACAATTAATTTCAATTGGTTATAAGTGTAATTAATTTGAGATCGATGATGTGTCATAATTTGATTGGTTAGGACTACATTTTATGGTAGGGTTGCATACACCTAATTAACTAGATAGTTAAACATTAATTATTCAATATGTAATTTGTGTAATTATTTTTTAATTAGAGTAAATTTGGAACCAATTAAGTCTGAAATGGGAGTTATTGGAGCCATTTAATGTTAATTGGGAGCTAATTTGGGACCTATTGGTGTTAATTGTGCTGAAACCATTTTCTAACAAATGACCTCTGCTCACCATTTCATCGATATCTCTCAGAATATTTTGAATCTGTGAATGAGGTTAATTTTCCCAGAAACTAGACATCCGGGGCTTCAATTTGAGCACAAGAATGAGACAATTTCGATCAGAATTAAGACAGATATAATTTTTCAAAGTTGGCTCTATAGGCTGTTACAGTAGCTACGGGAAAACCGAATTTTGGCTTGCTCCTCACTCCCACCAATCTTTCCATTTAATGCACCAGATTTCCCCCAAGGCTAAAATGAGGTCTAAGTTCATGATTATTTGTCAACCCTTATTAAATGACATTCCATTCATATTTCCTCCACCACTACTATATAAACCCCCCATCTCCTTCATTCCAAGACATAAAAAAAAAAAATCCCCCTCTCTTCTCTTTTCTTGAGTTCTAGTGAAGTTGAGTAGTTTTGTCATATCTTGGTCTTCCTGAAACTCAAGGTATTGAGTGAGACTCACTCTCCCTCTCCCTCTCCTAGCTCTTCATTTCCTCCACCCCTAGGACCTCCATCAAGAATCCTCTCCTCCATTATATGGATCTTGCATGAAGATATAATCCCCTTCCCTAACTGTTTGTTTATATTGCCATGATGAGAATTTAAGATTAAAGCATGATAATTCCCTTAAATATGTTTGAATGTTCTTAATTGTTCTTATGTGTTCTTCACATGTTCTTAGTTGTTCATCACATGTTCATGCATATCACTAGATTTAATCTTAAATCCACATCAAAAATATGAAAAACATGTTTGTTTAGTAATTCTTTCAAATTCTTGAATCTAGGTTATCACTATCCATACACATTCATTAGAGTTTATTTTTCAATCCAAATGCCATGCTTAATAAATTGAATTAGGGTTTATCACATGCACACACATTAAATTCAACATACAAATTGATTGACATATTGGATGATGTGATATGAATGTTGGCCACCATAGTCTAGAAGACTAGTTTCACCGGGTAAGGCGGGTGCCTAACACCTTCCTACCTTGTAACATAGCCTCCGAGCTTAGATCAAGGGTTAGTAGATCAAATGCTTATCCATGTAATTTTTTATTTTTAGATTGTAACTAGGAAACAAAGTCATGTACTTTATCTTAAATTGTATCTAGGACCAAAGCCATGTAATTTTCCTATGATCAATGTAAATTCAATTTCAAATTAATAAAATGAGGAATTTTTCATTCATGGTTTTCTTATTTTTCCAATAATTAAATAAGTGGAGACTCCATTGTAAAACCCTTAATCTAAAGGGAAAATATAACTAGTCGAATCTCCATTTTGAGAGGCAATAACACGACTCTACCCATTCACGTGGGTTTGGCCCAACATCCTATAAAAACGGGCCGGGGGCACAGTCTCTCACACATTTATAGTCGGGAATGAGAGTCACTGTGTGACGTCCCGGTCACTTGTCCTCTCGTGCTTATCTAGGAGTTTTACTCCAACATGCACGGGATTGATTGTTCAGTACCTCTTTTCTTCACTCGCGTTCGAGGTACGCGCATTCCTGTTACACCACAACTTGTTGCGGATGTGCTTCGGGTTCCTAGAATAGAGTTTCCTGACTATCCTAGTTGTGAGCGTCTGCGGACTGTGTCCAAAGATGAGCTCATGGCTGCTTTTTGCTAGCGCCCTTCTGATTGGGGTGATCGTCAGTTTACACCATGCAGGCCTTTTGCTAAAGGTTCTAGATTCATAAACATGGTGATGGCTTTTGTACTCCATCCACTCTCTCACTACAACTCCATCACAAAGCCTCATGCTTGGTTTTTGTTGTCTCTTCTTGAGCATCTTACTATAGACTTCCCTTCTCATTTCATTTTTTCTATTATAGATGTTTATTTAGATTCGGCGTCCCGTGATAAACTCATCATTCTTTCTGCTATCATGAGGATCTTACGCCATTTTTTTGTTCCTTTTCCCTCTTCCGATTATTTTTCTGTCATGTGTGCCATAGACTACGCTACCGTTAAACGTAGCGAGGCGCATTTTCGGTCGAGGCAGTTGGATTCAGCAGCTCCTCCCTACCGTTCAGCTCCATCCCATTTTGCTCCATCCACATCCGCTCCCTCCTCTTCTTCAGGCGATGTGACTCTAGGAGACATCATGGCGCAGTTTCAACACATGGATGCTCGTCTAGATACACTATCTACAGAGATGTATCAGATAAACGTTTGTGTTGGCCGTATTGCTCAACGGTAGGCGACCATGGGTAGATTTGCTCTCGAGGCTACTCTTTCACCACCTTCTGTTGATTCTAATTCTGATGATAATGATGGTGATGACGATGATGCTTCTGAGGATGATGATGATGGAGATGCTAGCTCTACCGATGAGATGTCTACTTGACACTCTTACCTTTTGTCACTCGTGACAAAAAGGGGGAGTAGTTTTGGATATGAGAGTAGTCATTCTTAAGGGGAGAGTTAGTAAAGGACCATTTTGTTAGGGGGAGTGTTGATATGTTTTGAGGGATGTAGTGAGGCTATTATGTATCTTCTCTTTTCTTTCTTTTATAGATACATTATTCTTGTACTTTAGGTCTTGTGACCATTTTTACACATACATTGTACTTATTCTCTTTATATGTGGATGTATGTTTCTTTCACCTACCCTTACATGTGTTGTTTTTTTTCTCTCTTTATACACATGTTTCTTATACTTGTATGCAATCTATTATTTCTGTTTCACACAAAGATACCTTGATGAGTTTGTTTGAAGTGTTTCAGAAATATAGGTTGTCAAAGTCTACTTGCCATAAACTCTCTTCTTGCAAAGTTTTCAAGAGTTTGTGTTAGGATAGATTTTATTGTATTCAACAAGTGAATATGAGTTGAGTGATTTATGACTTCTCTCATATGCTCATTTGTTTGTTGTAGTTTTGTCACGGATTGCCAAAGGGGGAGATTGTTAGGACATATATGTTTCACTTGTTAGGAATATATGTCAATATTTTATGTAATTGGCTAATCTTTTGACAAAACGCACTTTACTTGTAATTGAGTAGATTTAGGATGTGTTTAAATACTTCAAGAAACCATGTTTCAAGATCAAGTGTTGAAGCCTTCAAGTCTGTCCAAGAAAACAAGCTGAAAGTGCAGAGTTACTAAAGCTCGATAGTTAGCATGTGTCGAGGTTTAAGGAATTTGTTCAGCCCGTGTGCTCGACACCTGCTCGACAGCTGCTCGAGACCTCCTATCTGTTAAGGTTTAAGAATTTCAGAATTCTGATATGATTTTCTTGAGATTCGTGAATGTGTCTTTGGACCTTCTTTTCTCCTAACCCTAGACATATAAATGGATTGTTTTAAGAGCCGTCAAACGGTTCGCAAACTGCACAAGCATTGAGCAAACTCTGTTCAAGCAAATTGTGACCGGCGACGAAATTCTTGCCCTAGTTCATCTCTTTCTCTTGAAGAAGTTGCTATGTATGTGCACCATAGGGTTTTGTGATCAAGCATCTTCTTGATCTTCATCGTGTGGATGAACTAAAGAACTTTACAGTCAACAACCTTCTTAGTTGGTGATTGAAGTCACGTACTGGGATCCGTGCAATTGGTTAGTCACGTACTTGGGAGCCATGCATCAAAAGGGGGAACTATCACTACAGAATAAGTCCAATTGGGTATTGGGATAAGGATTCAACTGTAGGTTAGTAAGGTACTTGAAATTCCTTTACTTGTAACCGCTTGTTGTGATAATAGTGGAGTTTCGGGAGTGGTGACCTGAAAATCACCCGGTGGGGTTTTTGCCGTTAGGTTTTCCCCATTCGTAAACAAATCACCATGTTATTTATTTTCTACTGCATAATTAGTTTATTGATGATTTGTTTGTGCTATCACGCGTTTGCATGTTAATTAACTTAATTAATTCAATTGGCTAAATTAATTGGTTAATTCATCACAAGGGGTCAATTCGTTTTTGGCCTATGAAGGCCAATTATAATTCACTGCCAATATCAAAATAATATGAATAATAGATGGCTTAATGACAGGACTAAAAGTCAGAGGCGGCCCTGCTATAGCAACTGGGTTAAGTCTCATGAAGAATTGTATGAAAAAGATGGAAAGGATGTTTGGTAGAGGTGAATAATTTATAATCTGGGAAGGTCTTAGGTTTAAGAGAGTCAGTTTGGGATCTAGTGGTCATATGGTGGGATGGATTTGAAGAAGGATTGTTAACAGGAAGAGCACTTGGCAAGGAAGGTGCAGGTATGGCCAAATCAACTAAATTGGAATGAGATGGTAAAATATTAGGTAGAGATGCAGATGAGGTTGGGCATTGAGAAGAAGTAGGGGATGGATTTGTAGGTAAGGATAAGGAAGGTGGTGCAAGTGGGGACATAGTAATATCATGTGAGACTAAAGAAGAAGATGGAGAAGAAAGAGTTACAGTAATAACAAAAGGAGCATCAGACTGGGCAGTAACTTTAGAAGGCATGTTGACAACAGCTTTCTCCATGGCTAGAAAAGAATTCTCATCAAATACAACATAGCAGGACAAGTAAACTTTATTGGAGTCAAGATCAAGACACTTGTAACTTGCATGACTATAACCTAAGAAAATACATGGTTTAGAACGATACTCCAACTTATTTAAACCATAAGGTCGAAGAAGAGGATACATTTAGAACCAAAAACTCTAAGAACATGGTAATCTGGTTCTCTGTTGTAAAGTTTGGCAAAGGGAGACTTGTAAGTAAGAACTGGAGTAGGTAATCTATTAATAATATACACAGCTGTAAGAAAAGCATCCACCCAATATTTGTTAGAAATTTTAGAATGTGCAAGACAAGTGAGACCAATTTCTAAGATGTGGCGCAATTTGCACTTTGCCAGGCCATTTTGTTGGGATGTATATGGACAAGATTTTCTGTGAATGATCCCATTCGTTTGAAGAAATAATTGGAATTACTGGGAATTATATTCACCCCCTCCATCTAATTGAAGTTGTTTAATAGTGGAAGAAAATTGATTTTCGACTAACAACTTAAATTTTACAAATGATTGAAAAACATTAGATTTATTATAAAGAGGCCAAAATGGGAAATTGACATTAATTTTTAAACAATATAATTAGTAGTAACAGTTTTCAAACTATATTTTTTACTAGCATTTCGAGTCTAAGAGACTCGATTTAGGGCCTATAAATCGAGTCTTTGAGACTCGATTTTCATGGGTTACCCACATCTGATGTGGCATTTTTTTCCACGTGGTGTGTACCTAGAAATCGAGTCTCTAAGACTCGATTTCTAACCCAAAAAAATTTAAAAAAATTTTAAGTCTCATGTACAAGCCGAAATACCCAAAAACAAATTTAAGAAATCCTAGAGGGAGAGAAAGAGCTCAGAGGGAGAGAACCTCACTAGCGCGTCCTGGTCGCGCACGGTGTTCTGAAGCTGATTTGAAGCCACCCACTCCGATCTTGATCTTCTCTCTCTTTCTGTTTCTGGTTTTTTTTTTCTCTGATGTTCTGGTGTTTCCACTGATTTGTTCTTATTTATAAGGGTTATAAATCGAGTCTTAGAGACTCGATTTCCATGTGGTCGCCACGTGGAAAAATATGCCACATCGGATGTAATTAGAGCATGGAAATCGAGTCTATGATGCTCGATTTATAGGTCAAAATCGAGTCTTTTAGACTCGAGATGCTAGTAAATAATATAGTTTGGAAACCGGAACTACTAACTAAATGGTTGGAAAATTATGGTTAATTACCCATTTCATCCTTATAAAGAGGATAAATCCAAGTGTAGCAAGAGTAATCATTTACAAAAACTACGTAATATTTGCATCCACTTATTGATAAAATTGGAGAAGTCCAAACATCTGTATGAATTAATTCTAAGGGTTGAGTAGACACACGATTTGAAGAAGAAAATGGTTGCCTCTTAGCTTTTCCCAATTGACAAGAAACACAAACTACTTCTTTATTAAAATTACTACATGAGACTAGTAATTGAAATTGATTGAGAACATGAGAAATAACATCAACAGATGAGTGCCCTAATCTAAAATGCCATCCTAAAGATGAAGTTTTGATGCCAAGAAATGTTGTGAAAGAAGCTTGGTTGCATTTGAGAGAACTCCTTGGAAGCCGAATAGGATAAAGTCCGTTTTCACTTTTGCCCTCCAAAAGTATTGCCTTGATCTTGTTGTCCTTAACAAAAAAAATGAGTAGAGGTTAGTTTAAAGTAACAATCATTATCATTGCAAAATTTTTGAATTGACAATAAATTGGAAGAAGCATTAGGACAATGAAACACATTTTTCAAATGAAATTTAGAAAGAGATGTCGTTAAGACTGTTGAACTAGTATTTTCTATAACAAGACTAGCTCCATTCCCGACTGCAACAGTGTCATCATTCTAAAAGGGTTGCTTGAAACTTAAATTTTCCAACTCATTTGTAATATGAGCTTTGGCACCACTATCTGCATACCACTGCTGATCATCATAAGCAATGTTGGTGTGAGCAACCATGGCAGCAAGTTGAGGAGGATGACGTCCCTGATATGAATAATCCATGCAGTGGAAGTAATCAAGTGCTTGGTGGTTTGTTTTACCATAAATTTGACAAGGCACCCTCTAATTTGATGGAGAAGATGCATATTGTTGTTTAGAGAAAGGAGCAATAGGTTTGGAATTATGGTTGAATGGTCCTAGACGAGGTAAATTTTGGGAATTAAATGGAGGTTTGTGTTTTGGGTTAAATGGACAAGAATTAGGACGTTGTGCCATGAGAGCAATGTCACTAGCATTAGGCAAAATTACTTGTCGATTTAATAACATTTCATGATTTAGCAATTCATCACGAAACACATTAAAAGACAACGATCTTTAACGAGTGGCAAGAGAGAAGGAGGTGATAAATGAGTTAAATGAGAGACTGAAACCACTGATGATGTATGAAATTAACTAATCATCTTACTAGCAATAGCCAATTGATCAACATATAGTTTGGCAATTTGAAGAAACTCAGAGCATGTCTTAGAGCCTTGCTTTAGAGTTTGCAGTTGCCTCTTCAAATGTGCAACATGCGAACGGGAGTGACTAGAAAATTGATTTGCTAGTGCAGACTAGACATCCTTTGACGAATTTAAACCATACACAGTCGAGAGAACACTCTCAGAGAGAGAAACATTCATCTAGCTAAGCAAAAACCGATCTTTCTTAGTCCAGATAGTGAATGCTGGATTAAGAGTCTTCTTTCCTTCTGCATCAATAAAGAATTGTTGAGGGCACAGCTCAGAACCGTCGACAATACCCTCTAGATCATTACTTCTCAAAATGGGATGTGTTAGGATTAATGCCTTTAAATCCTATTGTATGATGCTATGTATGACATTATGTATGATTTAATGTTGTAATTAATAAAGTTGTTTTATTATTATCTAAAATAATGGTAACATGAATATTTGGACATTATTATTTAGTCTATGAGATGCATAGTATGTGATTTAGTCACAGAAGATATAAATCACAAGTTCTTTGTAAACTCAGAATTTTAGTTCGTAGTCGGTGATGAAATTGGACATTTTATCTGCGAAGACTATAACATATCAATTAAGATGATTTGTCTTGATCATGAAAGTGGAGACTTCTAGTTGGTATGTTGGTATGTTTTAAGAGTTAAGACATATTGAATTGGACCACTATGAGATTTATTATTCTCTTAACGATTGTCAAATGAATAATAAATCTCAGAACTTCTATTTACATGAACTCTTAATCCTGAGAGAATAATGGACCTAATCGTGAAGTGTAAGTTACTTTGATATATCAAGAGTGAGATCTAAAGTCACGATCAAAACCTCAGAATGTTGGGCAGCCACATTTAGTGTTGATGGAACATATATTCTCAAGATGAAATTCGTAATCTCTTAACAAAGATATAAAATATTCACTTGAGATAAGTTTAATGGGTTTGGTTATTCAGAGTGTTAGGCCTAACCACTTTAGTAAGGAGTTACTAAAGTATATATTTATGAAATTGGATTTCATAGATATATGATGAATAACTTAAAGGATTAAACCGGGTACTCAAGAATTAAGATGTAATAATTTTCAAAATGGAAATCTACATTCATAATTTTGTATTACTACAAGTATTTTATGAAGGGGTTGCATGTATAATAAAGTTTTGGGATATAATTTATTAATAAGGCCTAGAGTGCAATTATATTTATATAGTGGTATTAAATAAAATTAATGGTAACTTTGGACTTGTCAAGAGTTGACAGAAAAGCCCAAGACTCATTGGAGTTAGAGTCTTATTTGTTCCCTTTTGATCTCACTCCAAGCCACATACTAAAGCCCAATTGGAATGGCCCAAAAGGCTAACCCAATTAGATAATTAGTTATGAGGAGAGAAACATACAAAATTTTGTAAAAGAATGAAATGGTTTGTATGTGAGTGTAGGACACTCTTTAATTCTCCCTTAAACACATACATATAAACTAATTGAGAGACCACACTTCTTGGGCACAAGTGGAAGTGAAGATTAAAAGTATTCCCAATTACTTTTAATCTTTGGTTTTGAATTTCACCGCACCAATGTACACTCTCTTGTTCTCATATTCTGAAATTTACATAGTACATGTTATTAATTGCGAATGAAGTAGATTCGTTAATTTTCCGCTACATATGTTTTGTATGTGATACAAACATGTGTTTTTCCAGTAGGACGAACCACAGATAACCACATAAGATAGTTGTTGTTGTCAAGTTGAACATGTTGGTTAATAGTGGGAAGATTTAAGGTAATGGATGGGGTGATAACATGAGAGCTTGAGGAAGCCATGGATAACATGATAACAAAAAGAAAAGCGTTAGCTTAGTAAGGCTCTGATACCATGAAACAAAAGCTGAGTAAATGGTATTGGCTTAATTACTGATCCTTAAGATGCATTAGGATATATATATATATATATATATATATATGTACACAACACAGGTGGTGTTTGGTCACAATAGAAATTCCTAGATAGAGGCAGAGGAGCAAAGGATAAAATACAACAAAACAAATTATGTGATAACTATAGGAACATTTGAATTTTGAGTAGCAATGTGATCTTTAGAAAGTGGCCTGGCATTATCTTTAGCCATATCTTAATCCATATCAGTATTTGAATTTTGAGCAGAAACGTGATCTTTAGAAAGTGGCTTGGCATTATCTTTGGCCATATCTGAATCCATATCAGTTATCCTAACAGGTCTCAGGTCCTACTCTCTTGAAGTATGAGATCACTTGTTCTTCCTTCTTGGAAAACATCAACAACAGGGGAACGGATAAAAGGGTGACCAATTTTCGGGAGCCAAGAATCATTCCAAATACTAATGGAGTCCCCACAACCTATCCTTCATCTTGCTCCTCGTTTTAGCACATCTGACCTTTTAAGATACTTTGCTAGGCGTATGAACCAAGCATAAGATCAGCTTCCATGATTGAGTAATCCAAAAAAAATTTAAGCTTGAAGACTCGATAAAAAAGAGAGTGCTTGTTATGTAAGAGACGCCAAACCTGTTTAACAAGTAGTGCATCATTAAAAAACACTAGATCTTTGAAACCCATACCTCCCTCCTTTTTAAGTTGACAGAGAGCTTCCCATCTAACCCAATGGATTTTTCTACGGTCTCTTCTTTGGCCCCACCAAAATTTTCTAATGAGACTTTTGATATCATTACAAAGTCCTAAGGGAATTTTGAAGCAACTCATAGTATATGTGGAGATAGCTTGCACCATAACCTTGACTAAAACTTTCCTTTCGTCCCGAGACAATAACTTTTCTTCCCGTCCTTGCAGCTTCCGCCAAACTACCTTTCTTCCTTCTTCCCACAAACGATGGCAAACCCAGATATTTCTCATATTGCTTAATCTCCGGAACCCCCAATGCTTCTTTGATATGATCTCTGACAGCTTCTAGGGTAGATTTACTAAAGAAGATGGTTGTTTTGTTTTTGTTGATATGTTGACCCGAACAACGCCCATAAACCTCTGGAATGTCTAAAATTTTTTGGCACTCGCATTCAATTTCTCTGCAAAAAGAAAATGAAAAAGAGAAAGAAAAAAAAAAGACTATCATCTACAAATAAAAGGTGAGTGAGCCGTGGACTGTTCTTGCAAAGAGAGTACCCTCGAATGTCTCCCGTAGTAGCAACTTAGGAGATTAGGCCATGCAAACCTTTAGTGCATAATAGAAATAGAAAAGGAGAAAGAGGATCTCCTTGTTGAATACCTCTAGAAGGGTGATCAAACCCTTGGGTTTGCCATTAATCAAAATGGAGTAAGACACTGTAGTAACATAGACCATCATCAATCTTATCCACTAGTCACAGAATCCCAACTTCCTCATCACAACTTCTAAATAAACCCAGTTCATTTTGTCATAAGCTTTACTCATGTTAAGATTAATAGCCATGTAGTCATCCTAACAGAGATCTAGATCATGTGTAATGCCCTAGCCCCCAGGTATTGTAAGGGATGCAATACTTATGGATGGCCAAAATAAAAGGTTACTCAATAATTAATCAAAGAAAAAAATTATTTTTTTATATTTAATTTTTCACTTTTATCTTCTTTGATAGGATGGTTGAGACTTGAGATAAAATTTTAGTTTTCAACTTTTCATTTCGGACTTCCATAGAGAATTTCATGGGATGCAATATAGAATATGAATTGGGCAACTTAAAGACTAAATGACATGGGTTGATTATGGACATGGAAGCCCTTCCCAAAACCCATGCTTATGCACTTTGTGAGATGGATAAAATTTGGCTACAACTTCACTCAATATCTTTTTATTAGATGTAAATTTTGACAAATTCACCATTAGATTAAATTTTCTTTTATATTATCTATATTTGTAAAATTTTCAGAAAATTAAAGATTAATAACTATGTCATCAATCAAATATTTAAATTTCAAGTTTTTATAGTATTAAATTATGCATAAAAAATAAATTTATGGATCGAATAGTAAATAACATTCAATTGGTACAAAATTTGACATGCGTGTTAAGAACATGAAGAATATGCAATCCAACAGTTAGATTTTCAAAATATATAGTCATGTTACTTTTTTTTTTTTTTTAATGTAAGTTGTATCCAAACTTTGTCCTTCTTTGTAGAAGGGCTTGATATGCCAAATTCTCATTTTCATAGCCCTGTTTGTTATTGTAATTTGGCTAATTTATCATTTTTTTTCCTCCTTTTCTAGGTAATATAACTTGGCATTAACAACAAGGCAGAAATACATCACTTGCTAGGGCATTGACACTGCTCCATAGAAACTCAAGAGTAGTGATGGAGGTAGCCTTCAATAGAATATATATTAGGTATTAATTTTAACAATTTTGTTCTATACAATTATACTTTGCCCCCTTAATAATATCATTAATTCTTTTAAGAGTGATGTTATAGCCACAAAGTTTTCTACATATTTTTACAAACTCTTGAGGTAGCAAACTCTTATTGGTTCACATCTAGGCCCACCACTTACACTGTTGGGTTAAGATAGATTGTCCCTGGTTAATTAATTCAATTACCCAAGTTGATTAATTAGGTCAAATTACATGCAAATCTTGGAGGCACCAACAAATCATCAAAGAACTAAAATGCCACAGAAAATGAATTAATACGTTGATTTGTTGACAAATGGGGAAAACCTCTCGTAAGGCAAAAACCCACCGGGTGAATTTAAGGTCACCACTTCCAAGAATCCACTAATCAAAAATTAAGAGATTACAAGTATAAGGAATCTTATCACTACCCTGGCTTATCCCGAAATACCAACCTACAGCTGAACCTTTGCTTCAATACCTAATTGGTCTTGATTTTGTAGCAACCTTCTTTCCTTTGTTGCACAAATATCCAATCTGTGACTAATTCCTTTGCACGGATCCTAGTACGTGACTAACTCCAGCAACTTGAATGATTGCTGTTGGCTGCAAAGTTATTCACTTCATAAACAATGAAGATCAGGAAGGACTTGGTTACAATATCCTAAGGCATACAAACGTTGTAGCTTCACATAGAGTATATGAGTTCTGGGTCTCTGTATCCGTGTATGATGACTTTTAAAATATGCCTTATATATGACTAGGGTTGTGAGAAAAGAAACCCTAATCAAATAATATAGCATTGGCTAGATTTTAGATCTGGAATTTCTGAAATCGTAATTCTCGATAGATCGAGCTTGTGTCAAGCTTCTTCATTTAACCTTGATAGCAATATCTGTTGAGCTTCTGTCGAGATTTAATGAACCAACTTTTCTTCACTTGTTTCTTGGATCAATCTTTATGACTTTAAAGATACCACTTGATATGTTTGAGCAACATACTTCTTGATATATTAAACCAACCTTAGATCTACCCAATTACAACTAAAGTACGTTTTGTCAAAGTATTAGCCAATTACATAGAAAATATGAACCTAACATACACCACTTTTTTACTTACCAATAACCACTCACCACATTAATTTGTAAACAATTTTGTTGCTCTAGCATTTTCTTCTTTTTAAAGACCATAAAAAATCTATAAATTTAAAATTTAAAACAAAATATACAAGCCAAAAAAAAAATTATCCAAACAACAAAAATTACCAATAGTGAAACTAAAAAAAATTAAATCTAACCAACCAAATTTACCCAAAACATACAACCCGACCTTTTAAAAAATTTCAAACAAAATAATTGTTCTTATCCAACAATACGCATCAAAGTCACAAAAAAAAAAAAAAAAAAACACCTAAGTGGCTAAGCCATCGCACACAATCAGTAGCAAAGTCGTTCACTCCTAACTACAAGTCCTAGCTCTGTCCTTGCTCAAGAGGAAGAAGGTACTGTTTGTTGAGGTTCAATTTTTTCACTCATACCACATGCCCTAATCCTATTTAATTACATTTATTTATTCACCAAAAAATACAAAAATATCACCCATAAATTATTTTGGGCCTCCATGAATATTTCTCATCCCTTTGGCCCATAAATATTTCCTATCTCATCATCTAAATTGGACCACAATATAAACTATCACAAAAGCCCAAGAACTCATATCTTATCCAATTTCATTATCATTATTTAACTAAGCCTAAAACCGGCCCTATGAGCCCAATGCACACATCCTATCATTTTTAAAACCCAAGGCTACTTATGTTTAGCAACATTTCAAAAGTCTAATTTTCATTGGCAATATCAAAAACTCAATTTATGTTGGCACTATTAAAAGCCCAAGCTAACTATTTGACACTATTTAGTAAAAAACCCAAGGTTATCAATACTTGGCAAAATACTATATTTTAAGTATTTCACTTAAAGTCCAATAATGGAAAAAATATAGAGATGTTTATCCCACATTGGTTGTGTGTGTTAGAGTTTCATTCATTATGACCCCAGACTACCACTACAAATGCTAAGTCTTTTTGTAGTAGTACTTTGGTTATGTAATGTATTATAAGCTTGTTTAAAAAATTCTATATATTACTTTCGTGTTTGTGTTTTCTAATAAGTATTACTGTTTTCTCAAAAGAAAAAAAGTTCAATGATGAACAATACTTTAAGTTCTTAAACCTATTACTATAATATTGCAAGCCCAAGGAATCTATCTTATAAAATCCATGGTAGCCATTTATGTTACGTAATACTATTCATTTTTCCAAAACTCATGGCAAACATATATCAAGCTCATGGAGAATTATGAATTTGTGTTACTAATATAAAAGCCCATGGAAAGTTATGATTATTTATCTTAAACCCATAACATTTATTTATTTCATATCATATTATAAATCCATGATAACTATTTATGTTACGTAACACTATTCATTTTTCCAAAACCCATGGCAAACATATATCAAGCCCATGGAGAATTATGAATTTGTGTTACTAATATAAAAACCCATGGAAAGTTATGATTATTTATCTTTAACCCATTTTCGGCAAAAAAAATAAAATAAAATAAAAAAAAAAAATAATCTTAAACCCATGATATTTATTTATTTCATACCATATTATAAACCCATGGATATTACCTCTATTAAAACTCATGGTAAATATTATTCACAAGAAACATTTGAGGTTACTATTTAAAAGCCCCAAAGAAAATATCATTTACAAAATAATCCATGGTAAAAATTATGAGAAACTATACAAGTTGTCATTTAAAGCCCATGGAAATTAATACCTAAAACCTATCATAAATATTTATTAAAACTCATGAATACATTTCATTTTTATTAACAATTAAAGCCCATGTGGAATAAAAATCCATGGCAATATATGGTAGTTTTGTCCATTTTGTAGGGCTCACAATGAGAAAGCAAAAGGATAGGCCCAAGTGGAGAGAATCACCAAGTCAGAGACCCACCAAAATACTCAGCCCTCATGGCTAAGCCCAACGTGAAATCTTAGCCAAAACAGTCCATGTGTGCAAACTGACCTAGTTGAAGAACTCCCTTCAGTTCTGCCTTCTGTTGAAGAGCACCTCAAGAAACGACCAAATTTCCAAACCAAATTAGGAGCTGGCTACTTGTCTCATCAGCCTCTCTGCCACTGCCAACTCTGACGTGAACAGTACCAGAGGCTAGGCTAACATATAAGAGTTGAGGTCATCTCATTGTTTACTTCCTCTCCAAGTTTTGTGTTAAAGGGGAAGGGAAGCCATAACTAAGATCTTCAAGCTCATGAAATGCTCAACTAAATAGTTTATTTTCTTACAAAAAATGTATGTAATTGATTCATGAACCAAGCCCATGAATCCTAAAAGTGGAAAATTAGGGAAACGTGGTTTGGAGGGCATAAGGGGGTGTCTTGTAGAAGTTGCCAGTAGAGGCATCAATCACTTGGCTTGGAGTGTCAACCAATCCTCTTGAGCTCTAATCCTAGTTACAACAAGCAAGATCTCTAGTCTTCATACTTGCTCTAATCCTATTGGACGAAATTAATCTCTAAATCCAAGCATTTAATGCCTAGATTAGGAGTATTTCAGCCTCCAGCTTCATTGCCCAAATAAACAAAACACTTTAAAAGCAAGTCTCACCATTTTGGACCAAATCTTAGAGGAGATATTATGAGATTTTGCTACTGGCAGACCTGGTCCCTTCTAAATTTTGCTAATCAATCCCTTAAGATTCACTGTAAAAGGAACTACCATCAACTCATCAACGGAAATCATAAAATTCCTCACCTATCATGCTATTTTCAGCTTATAAATCAACCATTTAGTTCATAAATCAGCTTTTGATCCATAAATACTCATGTACACTTACTCATAAAACATCCCAATCCATCTCCTCAGAAAATCCCAGCACCTTAAAATAGTCATAAATAGCCCATTTTTACACTATACCCAAAAATGGGTAAACACCACTCTATCTCTCTTCCATACTTCCATATATTCACTCATACTTTCCATAAATTCACTCCCACCACTTACTATATACATATATTCATCATTATGGGCATAATATGGCACATAGAGATCTTGTTTAAACATTTACTGCACTAGATGGACGCTCTTTCTCTCCTTTCATTCTATCCTATTTTTTCATCTTTTAATTGTAATTATGAAGCATTTAATTATTGTTTATTGCTATTATAATGAATGTCATAATGTCTTGGATACTATGGAAGTTTTCCTTCATGTTGACTTAATAATAATGAGGAAAATATATGATTTTTATCATGTAAACACATTTATTAACTAATTAGACGTTACTACTGGAGGTTTGTCATATTCACTATTGGACAATTTTTCCTTGTGTACTTGTTATAACGGGTCCACTTTTATATTAACTAATAATGGAGGAAATGCATAATTTTTACTATGCAAATACATTTATTAATTTTTTAAGCATTTATTGCTAGACGTTTCTCTGGTTTACCATTTGATTATTATTTAAGCACTATGGGTCATCCTTTGTGCTAATTTATCTTTGCAGAAGATATTTTAAGGACCTTATTATAATCTTTATTAGATGCAACATGAACCTTGAGCATAATGAACCTTTCACACTTCACTGACAATATTTGAGCCATATTTCAAGCCTAAAGTCAAGTCTCCATTTTGGTTGCTCAAATATCATATTGGCAATGAAAATACTGCCCCGACATTTTTAAAGAAAAAGATAGGGCCACGCAACTAGCTCATGGTCCCCCTCATTAGTCTCTGTAATCCATTAAAGTCCGTAGTGACTTTTATTACTCCAGAAAGTGTTCACTTTAGAGCACCTGCACATGCATTCTGCACTTGCCTAAAGACTAAAGTTGTCACTGTCAATAATTACTTTGTCTTTTTCTGTTGGTGTTCCCAATAATTACTTTGTCAATCCCTTCCTCCCTCGCCTTTATTATAGCCCTTCTATTTGACAAAGGCATGTTCCTTTTCTTCCAAACAAGCCGGTATGTACTTTGTTTGTTCACATTTTAGACTTGTTTGTCCAATCCCTCAAAATTACAGCCTAAAGAGCCTCGTTATTTGGATATCATTTATATTGGGTAAAACTTCCGTCCAATGCATTTGTTCATCAGTGTGGATATCGAATTGTGTTTGGTGCATCCACACGTGTCCTGTATCCGCTGGACAAAAGCCGAATTCATTTATTTTAGTCGTTTGGCACTTAGGTTGCGGATAGAATAGGGAATTAAACCGTCCATACAATGCCACCCTAGCCTAGTTGATAGTCCACAGTTAAAACCTGTGGGTTTGACAAATAGAAAGATTTCTGTAATCCGTGAAGTGATTTGCATTTCAGGCAAAACAAAAAAAAAAAAATCAGAATTGGGTGAGAATATAATCGGGAGTAAATAGCTGGCTTCTGAAGATTAAGAAGGCCACACGGTCTACCGATGAATATGTGGTTGGATGGGTTCGGTTTCTATATGACAAAAGACGGGCCCAATTTCAACACTCATCAGTGATTCAGTGAAGTCTCAAATATTTATATATATATATATATATATATGGATTTGTGTGCTGATTTGTCCCTTGAATCTGGAACTGGAAGAACCTTGTTGGGACCCACTGCCGTAAATACTTTAAATAATACCATGAAGTATGAACACAATTTTTCTTTTCACATTTTTAACCATATTGGAGTCGTCGTTGATTGTGAGTAACGAAAATTAAAAATAATTAAAATTGAGGATAAAGCGTGTAAATAAAATTGTATTTTATGGAGTTTGTCCAATTTAAGTTTCCTTTTGTTCCCATAAAAAGGTGTCTGTACCGCACGACCAGGAACGTCAAAGAATTGAGAATTCCATTGCCAAATCCAAAATCTTAAAAATTGTCCTGCCGTTGAAACTTAATAAACAAGAAATATATGTAAATATAATTATCTATTAATATATGTTTTTTTATTGTTAATGGTTATTTTTTACTGATATATCTTACACTTATTAAATTTTAATACCGTTGACATGATATCATTTGATACTAAATACTTTCTTATGCAAGATATATTTTATTAATTAAGTTAATTAAAAATAATTTTAGAATAAAAGTCTTCTATTCCACCTTATATAATAAGTGCTTCACTTTATGATTTAGTGCACCTTAATAAGTGCTTCACTTTATGGTTTAGCAATCCTACGATATAGCATACCGAATATCTATGTTTTTTATTTTAAATTTTGTCTACTTTATAAGTAAAAAAAAACTGGCAAACTATCATTAATCAATAAGATATGATATAAAGTGGAACACTCTTGATTTTAAGATTTAAACCATAAATGCCTAAATTATTTATCAAAATAATACTTGATAGGCCACAAAGTGAATGATCTCTTGTGATAGAAATTAATTAATTAATTAGTCAAGTTATTAATTAATCAATTTATCATGCAAACGCGTGGTAACACAAACAAATCACCAATAAACCAATTATGCAGCGGAAAATAAATAACACGGTGATTTGTTTACGAATGGGGAAAACCTAATGGTAAAAACCCCACCGGGTGATTTTCAGGTCACCGCTCCCGAAACTCCACTATTATCACAATAAGCGGTTACAAGTAGAAGAATCCCAAATACCTTTCCAACCTACAGTTGAATCCTTACCCCAATACCTAATTGGACTTGTTCTGTAGTGACAATTTCCCTTTCAGATGCACGACTCCCAAGTACGTGACTAACCAATTGCGCGGATCCTAGTACGCGACTTCAATCACCAACTAAGAAGGTTGTTGATTGCAAAATTCTTCAGTTCATCCACACGATGAAGATTAAGAAGGTGCTTGGTCACAAAACCCTACGGTGCACATACACAACAACTTCTTCAAGAGAAAGAGATGAACTAGGGCAAGAACTTCGTCTCCGGTCACAATTTGCTTGAACAGAGTTTGCTCAAAACTTGTGCAACTTGTGAACTGTTTGACGGCCCTTAAAAAAATCCTTTTATATGTCTAGGGTTAGGAAAAAAGAAGGCCCAAAGACATATTCACGAATCCTAAGAAAATCATATTTGAATTATGAAAATCTTAAACCTCGACAGATAGGAGAGCAGTTGTCGAGCAAATGTCGAGCACACTGAACTTTGAACAGCTTTCTTAAGCTCGATAAATACAGCTGTCGAGTTTTAATGAATTTGCACTATCAATTTGTTTTCTTGGACGGACTTAAAGATTTCAATACTTGATCTTGAAATATGGTTTCTTGAAGTATTTAAACACATCCTAAATCTACCAAAATACAAGTAAAGTGCGTTTTGTCAAAGGATAAGCTAATTATATAAAATCATGACATATGTTCTTAACATGTGAAACACATATGTCCTAACAACATTTAATTGCCACCCATTTTGAAAGAGATACAAAGAGAGAGCAATAATAATAATAATAATAATAATAATAATAATAATAATAATAATAATAATAGTAGTAGTAGCTAATAATAAAGATTGCGGTGAAGTCCTGCTCAACAAATAAAAATAAAAGATAGATTCTCAAAAAAAATAAAAAATGAAATAAAAGATAGCTAGAGAATTCACACCAGTCTATACATAATTGTATAAATTTACAAATTTGTTACAGTAACCCTGTAAATTTATACTAATACTATTTATTTTGTATTTAATTGTCTAATCTTTCTTTACGTATATATCTCAAGGATGAAGGAAGAGAGTAGATGGTGGTTGTTATGTGTGAAGAAAAAGAAACAATTAAAAATTCAAGAAAAATTGATATTTTAATGAAATATAGAGTAAAATAGATAATTTAATGTGTGGTATTTTGAAAAGCGAGTATGTAAAATAGAAAAAATAGATTATGATGATGCCGTAAATATCACCAATGAGCTACACGATTCTTGCACGCTTGTAACGATACATACAAGGGAAAAGAGAAAAGACCTAACAGAGAGCACCAGTGTGGTGCCGGCCAAATACCCTTTGAAGGTTAAGTTAGAACTATTCTCACAACTCTAAAGTGCTAGAGAAGAGTAAATTATGCGTACCTTGATTTGTGAGGGTATTGAGGCTTTTATAATAGTAGAAGGTTGGCCTCTCTTTCTTGGCGTAGAAGTCTTTTTCTTATAGGAATCCTCTTGAATAGTCCCAAACGTGATGAACAAGACACTTTCCTTATAGAGAAGATCTTTATTTATGTGCGTATCTTCCAGAATTCTCTTTGTATTAGGATTCATATTTTCCTTGGGACTCTATGATGATTCAAGCGTGTTTCGCAAGTATTTCCCATCTAGGGTTTTCGCTGTGCCTTGGACTTGCCCTCTGTCGGCCGATGGACTAGATCCGTCAGGCCCAATTTAACGAAGGTCCGTCATACCATATTTTTACCCCTTCAGTTGCCCCTTTCACCCTATGGGTCCGTCATGCTTGAGTGGAAGGACCAATGGGGTGACGGTTCAATATTCTGGGGTTGACGGTTCAAAGGCCTGTGGGTTGACGGATTTCAAAGAAGACGACGTGAACTGCGCCCATTCCTGACAGGTTGTCTGAAGCAATAATGATGCGTGACACGTGTCGCTCTTTGATTAGGTTTTTCCCCAGATCGGAGCGTCGCTTCGTCTTCCGTGCACTTCCTATATAAATATCATACCTTTCCCTTCTCCTTTCTCCATTTTCTGTTGAAACACCTTGTCAGAGCGCAACCGTCAACCTTGTCAGAGACCACTCCATCCTGTAGCTGCATTCCGTCACCAACAAACTTCCTCCGTTTACTTATTAAATTGGTAAGAATTCTCTCTTTTTTCACAAGTTTCTTTTTTCCTCTTGCTACTCTACATTTTCTCAGATTACATAAACCCGTCATCCCTTTTAGATCCGTTAGAGTCTTAAGTTTTTGTCGTCACGTGTAGGCAATGTCTAATGTGTTGAGTAATCAGTCAGTTGTCCATGACGGGGCGAATTACGAGGAAGTATTCCTGTCCGGTCACAAAGAACAAGAGAGTACAAGCGAAGATAGGAGTCTGTCTACATCTTCTTCGTCCTTAACAAATGAGGATAGGGAGATGGCCGTCCCAGAGGAAGTTTCTGATGACGGTGAGGGTCAACAAGTAAGGTCCGTCATAGGTGCTGATGGACTTAAGGAGTTCATCATGCTCCCAGAGTGGACGGTGCACAATTTTAGGTCCACCATCAAGGAAAATCACTTCAATACACTTAGGGACAATTTCCAAATACCAGATAACATTCCCATCCGTCTACCCTATGCGTCAGAGAAGTGCTATTATAAAGGGGTAGAAGGTGTCGGGGTGTATGAACAGATGTTGAAGGCAGGACTTAGGTTCCCACTAAGTTCCCTTCACTGTGAGCTTCTCAAGCATCTGGGTCTATCTGTCAACCAAATATCCCCAAACGCCTGGAGGATCTTCATAGCAAGGGAGGTTTTGTATGGTGCTATGATAGATGGAGCTAGGATGTTGACAGTGCGGGAATTTCTTCATTGCTATCGTCTAGACGAAATAGAAAAATCAAGGGGGATTTACAGTTTTGCTACTAGGAGTCCATTATTGAAGGTCATATTTGAAACCCCTGACTCTAATAGGGACTGGAAGAGTCGTTACTTCTTCCTAGAAGGTGACGAGTGGATGTGTCGTCCAGGGGACATGGAACACATGCCCGTCGACACGACTTGGGGCATATTGCATCCGTCCCGTATACACCCATCCTATTTTGTGAACTTTTAACATTCGTTCAGTTTTTTTTTAATCACTTTTAATCCTAGAGAAAATTTTTGCCGAGACCAAGCCAGAAGAAAGGACTTGGGCAAAATTAGTGATGCTTGATACCATCCACTGGTACTATGACGGTCCTGCACCAACGTCAGCAACTGTTAAGTACGACGCCAAAATTCGCAAACGTAAGTTCGTTGCCTTATCCTTCTCAAACGTTTTTTTTTTTTTAACTAACTTTGTCCGTCCATTTTTACAGAAATGGACGACGCTAAGAGGAGAGCACTAATTAGGTCGTAGGCTGCAAAGAAAAAGGAGACCGACAACGTGGCTCTCAAGGGGACGGGCTTAAGTAATCCATCCACAAAGAGGAAGCAGCTGCTTAAGAGAGACCGTCCTGCTAAAAAGCCCAAAGTCCCCTTGGAGCCCGTCATAGGGCTAATGGCAGAGGGTGCGAAGACAGTCACCCAAGTGAAGCAAGGGGTTGGCAAAGGCCTTATGAAGGCCCCGTCCACTACTCAGGACAAGCCACCCGTCCTCCTCCCTGAAGACTCCAAACATTCCTTGGAGCAACTCTCGACCATTATTTCGTTGGAGGATTATGAGGACTTGAGCAATCACTCCACGGAGGCCATGGGGGAGACGGGTCTTTTTGCAATTGCTCAGGTAATAATACCCGTCAAATTTATGTCCGTCCTTCCAGTTGGCTCCCGTCTAACTTCATTTTTCTTGTGTTTCAAGCCATGGTTATGATGAAGGGGCTAATGGGACAGTGTCTTACAAACAAGACAGCCTTGGAGCATGTACAAGCAAAGGCAGGGGAGACGGAGGAGGAGCTGAACCAGCTACAAGTTTGGAAGTCTAAAATGGAGAAGAAATTTGAACTATCGGAGAGGGCAAGAAAAGACCTTGAGCAGAGCATGGAGAAGGCGAAGAAGGCCCTTGAGGGTAAAGACAAGGAGGTAAAGGACTTGGAGTATAGGCTCCGTCGGGCTAAGGAGGTGGCAATATGTGAGTATCGTGACTCCGACACCTTGCTATCAGAGCTGGGAGACTCCTTCCTGCAGGGTTTTGACGACGCCCTCTATCAGGTTAAGACAGCCTACCCTAACCTGGATGTTTCAAACGTTAAAGTTGAAGACCAAGGTTAGACCTCCGTCATGCCCATTACTTCAGAGGATATCGACGACCTTTTTGCTGAGGATGCAATTTAGGGCGACGGAGAGTCCGGTCGAGCACAGGATGCTCAAGGTCAAGGCCATATTGTAGTTGATGACGTCTGTCAAGAAAAAGATGCAGACCCTCAAGATTAAAGTTCTCCTCTTTTTTTTTTTTTTTTTTTTGCTAGATTTAAGAACAATCCGTCATTAAATTTATGTATTGAACAACTGCCCTTCGAGGGTTTTATCTGTCAATGGTATTTATTTTGTTTTATTCTGTAGTTTTATGCTCGTCTCATTTGTCTTTTGTGTGACTAGTTACTATCTTTATTATTTAAACGAGATGTATAAATCTCCGTCCTCTTTAGTTGGCCACTTCCTGGGCTAAGATTTTCATCCTTAACGGAGGACCCGTCCTCTATTTTTTATCAAGGACGGGCTTAACATTCAAGGATGGTCCGTCTACTTTAATGACTAAAATCAATCTTTTTAGATAATCCGTTCAATTTATGGACTAAAATTTTACCATTTTGGACGATCCGTCTACTTTATGGAGAACCGTCCACCTTTATGGACTTGTACACAATTTTAGATCTTGTATGGACGAACCGTCCACCTCAAATACTAGGTAGTTTATCCCGTCCTTTCTTGTGGACTTAAAATTTTTACCTCATGGGGTTTTTCGTGGTTTTTGGCTTATGTCCGTCCACGTTTTTGGACATTGGAATTTTTCATCCTTATGGGACGATCCGTCCGGTTCGTGGACTAGTATCTGTCTACTTATATGAACTTGAGAAATTCCATCCGTCTGGGATGATCTGTCCAGCTTGTGGACTTTGTTCATTATCCATCCTCTTTTATGGACTTAGGAGATTTCACCCGTCTAGGATGATTCGTCCAGCTTGTGGACTTTATTTATTATCTGTCCACTTTTATGGACTTTGAATTTCACCCGTCTAGGATGATCCGTCCAGCTTGTGGACTTTGTTTGTGTTCGTCCATATTTATGGACTTAAGAAATATCATCCTTCTTGGGATGATCCATCCAGCTTGTGGACTTTATTTATTATCCATCCACTTTTATGGACTTTGAATTTCACCCGTCTAGGATGATCCGTCCAGCTTGTGGACTTTGTTTGTGTTCATCCATATTTATGGACTTAAGAAATATCATCCTTCTTGGGATGATTCGTCCAGTTTGTGGACTTTATAAGAATTCAGGTTGAAAAGACAGTTATGTCTGAATATTCAATCGTGTATTTGTAGAAAAGTACCTGCCCCCTTGGGCTTAAAAAGATTATTGTAGCAAAAAGTTAAAGTAAAACTAATAATTGTAGTAAAAACTAGGAAGAAAAAACTGGAGATAGCGTCGTTGCTCTTTATGCTGTCCCTACTGATAATATTTCCGTAGGTGCTCCATGTTCCATGGGTGTTGAATCTTTTGTCCGTCCAGTGTCTTGAGGTGGTAGGTGCCCTTCCTCTGCCATGATTGCATCCTGTAGGGTCCTTCTCAATTAGGGCCGAGTTTTCCTTGCGAAAGATCTCTAGTAGCGCCCATTACCTTTCGCAGTACAAGATCTCCAACCTAAAAGTCTTTACGCCTGACGTTAGAGTTGTAGTGTTTCGCCATGAGATTCTGATACCTCGCCATCCTTTGCTTCGCTGTCATTCATACCTCGTCCACAAGGTCGAGCTGAAGTCGCATGGCCTCTTCGTTCTTATTCTCGTTGTAACTCTCCATCCGAAAGCTTGTAAGCCTTACTTCTGCTGGGATGACAGCTTCACTTCTGTATGCTAATCGAAATGGCGTTTCTCCCGTGGGCGTTCTTGCTGTAGTTCTGTATGCCCACAGAACGCTTGGCAGCTCGTCTAGCCAGATACCCTTTGCCCCCTCGAGTCGGGTCTTGATGATCTTGAGTAAGGACCGGTTCGTGACTTCAACTTGCCCGTTGGCCTGTGGGTGTGCTCGCGACGAGTAGTGATTCTTGATACCTAGCTCCGAGCAAAAGTCCCTAAATGCGTTGTTGTTGAATTGCTTTTCGTTGTCGGAGACAAGCACTCTGGGTATCCTGTACCTGCATATGATATTCTCCAAACAAAGCTCCGAATATTCCTTTCCATGATAGTGGCTAGGGCTTCTACTTCCACCCACTTAGTGAAGTAGTCGATACCAACTACCAGACATTTTAACTACCTAACTGCTGCTGGGAAGGGGCCCATGATATCTAGTCCCCATTGAGCGAAGGGCCAAAGGGCCGTCATGGGGGTTAGTTCCTCGGATGGTTGCCTGATGAGATTACTGAACCTTTGACACTTGTCGCAGGCGTTGACATAGGCCTGTGCGTCCTTCATCATTGTAGGCCAATAGTATCCTGCTCGGATCAACTTGTGCACTAATGACCGCGCCCTAGAGTGGTTTCCGCAGATACCCTCGTGAACTTCTCTCATTACGTAATCTGCTTCTTCGTGGCATAGACACCTCAGGTACGGCCGAGAGAACCCTCTTTTGTATAAAACACCTTTTATCAGCACGAATCGTGATACTTGGACCTTCACCTTTCTAGCGGTATCACTACCGTCTAGTAACACGCCAGTCTTGAGATACGATATCAAAGGTGTAGTCCAATTGCTTTCAGAATTTAGTTCCTGCACATTTGTTCCATCATCAATAAGTGAGGAGACTTGGACAAATGACAATACCTGATCGGGGACAAGCATTAATTCTGCCGAGGCTGCTTTTGCTAATCGGTCGGCGCATTCGTTTTCCCCTCTCGGTATTTGAAAGAATCTGACTTCGAGGCTGCTAATTTGATTCTTTACCTCTTCTAGATACCTCTTCATCCTTTCATTCTTACACTTGTAGCCGCCATTAATCCGATTTGTTACTACCTGTGAGTCGCAATGTACAACCACGTTTTCAGCACCTGCAGCCTTTGCGAGGTCTAGCCCTGCCACCAAGGTTTCATATTCTGTCTCGTTATTGGTTGTGGGGAAATCTAGTCGGATCTTGCACTCGATCTTATCCCCCTCCAGGGTTTGGATCACTACGCTAGCCCCTCCTGCTCTTCTATTTAAAGATCCGTCCGTATAAATATTCCACTGTTGTGTATCCTCTGCCCCCTGGCCGTCTCCAAGAGTGAATTCGGCGATGAAATTAGCCACCACCGGTCCTTTTATAGCCGTTCGCGAACGGTAGTGTATGTCAAACTTGCTGAGCTCTATAGCCCATAAAGCCATTCTTCCTGCTGCCTCGGGGCTACTTATAGCTCTTCTCAAGGGCTTGTCCGTCAAGACAACGATTGTGTGTGCTTGGAAGTACGGTTTGAGTTTTCGCGCAGCAGTTATCAACGTGAAGGCCAACTTCTCCATTTGAGGGTACCGTTGTTCCGCTCCCTGGAGCGCTCAGCTTGTGAAGTAGACTGGTTTCTGAGATCCATCTTCCTCTCTCACCAAAGCAGCTCTAACAGCGGCTTGTGAAACAGTTAGATATAGGTAAAGCTCTTCTCCTAGCTTGGATGGACTGAGCAATGGTGGAGATGAAAGATATGCTTTTAAGTTGTCAAACGCCATCTAGCATTCATCCGTCCATTCAAATGATTTTTTTCAGAGTGCGGAAGAAAGGTAGACATTTGTCCGTTGCTTTCGAGACGAATTTGTTAAGGGCTGTGATTTTTCCATTCAAACTTTGCACTTCCTTGACCGTCCTCAGTGGTTCTAACTCTATTATGGCCCATACTTTCTCTGGATTGACCTCTATATCTCTTTGGGATACCATGAAGCCCAAGAATTTCCCCGCCGTCACTCCGAACGCGCACTTGCCTGGGTTCAACTTCATGTTATATAACTGGAGGGTGTCGAAGGTCTCCTGGAGGTTGCCTAGATGATCATCCTCGTGTAGACTCTTCACCAACATATCATCAACATAAACTTGTACATTCCTCCTGATCTGGTGCGCGAACATCTTGTTCATTAATCGTTGGTATGTTGCTTTGGCATTTTTAAGTCCGAATGGCATTACCTTGTAGCAGAACAGTCCCTGGCTGGTGACAAAAGAGGTATTCTCTTGATTGGCTTCTTCTATCTTAATTTGGTTGTAGCCCGAGAAAGCATCCATGAAGCTCAAAAGTTGGTGTCTTGCGGTTGAGTCTACCAAAGTATCTATCTGAGGGAGTGGATAGCTGTCTTTGGGGCAAGCTTTACTAAGGTTGGTGAAGTCTACGTACATCCTCCATTTTCCGTTGGCCTTCTTAACCATGACGACATTTGCCAACCAATCGGGATAATACACTTCTCGGATGAAATTTGCCTCAAGCAACTTTCGTACTTCCTCGGCAATGGCTTTGTCTTGCTCCTAGGCGAATACTCGTATCTTCTGTCGGATTGGGGAAAATGTAGGTGATACATTCAGTTTATGAACCATGATTTTGGGGTCGATCCTTGGCATATCCTCGTGACTCCAGGCGAACATGTCTTGATTATCTCTTAAGAATGCCATAAGCTCCTAGCGCACCGGCGAGCTTGCTAATGTACCCACTCTAGTCATCCGTTCTGGTCTTGAGTCATCAGGGATTATTTCTTCTAACTTTTCAACTGGCTCTGCTATTGTCCGTCGTTCCTCTATGCACATTTTTTGCTGTTGATCGTCCATATCTAGCATAGCAATGTAGCATTCTCGTGCTGCCACCTAATTTTCACGCAGTTCTCTGACTCCATAATTCGTTGGGAACTTGATCATTAAATGGTATGTTGAAGTTACAGCCTTCCACGAGTTGAGGGTGGGTCGTCTGAGAATGGCATTGTAAGCGGACGAACAGTCGACCACTAGGAATGTTACTTCCTAAGTAATCTGCTAGGGGTAATCTCCCACCATTACTGTCAATGTGACGGCACCGATGCGGTACACTCTCATCCCTCCGAAGCCAACTAGAGGGGCATTAACCGGGACCAATTGTTCTCTGTTAACTCTCATCTGCTGAAAAGCCGGGTAATACAAGATGTCCGCCGAACTGCCGTTGTCGACTAGAGCCCGGTGCATGTTGTAGTCTCCTACCCTTAGGCTAATAACAAGCGCGTTGTCATGCGGGTGGTGCAGGCTTCAAGCATCTTCTTTTGAAAATCCGATGACGGGGTTGTTGATCCGTGCCATCTTGGGTATAGTGCCCGTGAGCTGGACGTTCTGGACCATTCTTAGGTAGGTTTTCCTGGCTTTTTTGGATGACCTAGAGGTTGCCGTGCCCCCTATGATCATCCTTATGTTTGCAATGGGTGGCCTTGGGCGCTGATTCTCCCATCGCAAGGTTTGCTATTGGGGCGGATCAGCTTTCTCCTTACTTACGAACCTCTGTAGTTTCCCTTGTCTTATAAGGGCCTCTATCTGCTGTTTTAGATCGTAGCAATCAGCTATGTTGTGCCCGTGGTCTCGATGGAAGCGGCAATACTTATCCTTTGGTCTTTTGCTTGGATCTCCCTTCAACTTGCAGGGGAACGTCAGAGTTTCTTCGTCTTTGATCTGCATCAAGACTTGATCTATTGAGGCAGTTAACGGGGTGAAGCTTGTGAAGTTTGGAGCATCTATCATCCTGTCGATCTTTGGTCCTAGCCATTTTGCGCCTTCTATCCTATCGTGTATCCTCCTATCTTTCTCTTTTTCTCGTCTTATCTTCGTGGGCCAACAGTGCGTCCTTTGCGTTCATATACTTGGTAGCCCTGTAAAGCACTTTCGACATCGTCTTTGGATCGTTCTTGTATAGAGAAAACAGGAACTTACCCTTTCGTAGCTCATTAGTGAATGCTGCCACGAGTATCTTGTCGTCCGCCTCGTCAATTGAGAAGGCCTCTTTGTTGAAATGAGTTATGTAGGACCTCAGCGTTTCGTCCTCTCGCTGCTTAATGTTCATCAGGCATGCAGTTGACTTCTTGTATCTGTGTCTTCCGATGAAGTACGAAGTGAATTGAGTGCTCAGCTCCTTGAAAGTATTGATAGAGCCAGGCGTTAACCGACTGAACCAAATTCTCGCAGCACCCTTCAACGTTGTAGGGAAGGCCCTACACATGATCTCGTCTGCAATTCCTTGAAGGTGCATCAAGGTCTTGAAGGTCTCTAGGTGATCTGGAGGATCCTTGACTCCGTCGTAACTGTCTATATATGGCATGCGTAATTTATGCGGGCGGGGGAAGCAATTGACGGAGGTAGTGAATGGTGAGTCGGTTCGGTTGACTAGGTCGTCAAGATCGCTGGATACTTGTCCCTTGATGGCGTTCATCATAACTTCCATCTGCTCCTTCATTGCCTGCATCTCCGCGACAATAGGCGGAGCCGCATCCATGAGGGTTGGGAGGCTTAGGTTTTGTCGCTCCAATCTACTTGGGGCATTACTACCCTCCAGTCTCTCCTGGTTCCTGCGATCAGCACTGGCACCTTCTTGATTTTCTTCTTGGTTTCCTGTCGCCGCGTTCTTCTGTCGCAGCTGTTCTTCTAGAGTCTGTTTTTGTCTGGTGAGGCGCTCCACTGTTGCCGTGAGGGTTAGGACCTGTCTCTCCAGGGCAGTAGGTTGTGGCTTGTCTTCCTGAACGTTGTTGGTGGTTGCCATCGAGTGTGTAAGTACCATGCAGCCCTTTGTCCGGGTAACGTTTGTATGGCCTACAAGCTATAGTTGCCATGCTACTCGTCTCCCATAGACGGCGCCAATTGATGATACCGTAAATATCACCAGTGAGCTACACAATCCTTGCACGCTTGTAACGATACCTACAAGGGAAAAAAGAAAAGACCTAACAGAGAGCACAGATGTGGTGCCGGCCAAATACCCTCTGAAGGTCAAGTTAGAACTATTCTCACAACTCTAGAGAGTTAGAGAAGGGTAAATTATGCGTACCTTGATTTGTGAGGGTATTGGAGCTTTTATAGTAATAGAAGGTTGGCCTCTCTTTCTTGGCGTAGAAGTCTTTTCCTTATAGGAATCCTCTTGAATAGTCCCAAATGTGATGGACAAGACACTTTCCTTATAGAGAAGATCTTTATTTATGTGCGTATCTTCCAGAATTCTCTTTGTATTAGGATTCCTATTTTCCTTGGGACTCTATGATGATTCAAGCGTGTCGCAAGTATTTCCCATCTAGGGTTTTCGCTGTGCCTTGGGCTTGCCCTCTATCGGCCCATGGACTAGATCCATCAGGCCCAATCTAACGAAGGTCCGTCATACCATATTTTTACCCCTTCAGATTATTATATTAAAATAAACATGAATTTTTGTGCGAGTTGATGCAAATGCTCTAAAAGAAAAAAAAAAAAAAAACTTCCCAACTTTTCCCACCGAACTCAAGATGTGTTAGGTATTTTTATGGAAATGGTAGTTAATTATTATTTTTGGGTAATAGGATATAAACTGGACAAGAAAGGCATCCATCTCACGTGATTGGCAATAGGAGAGGCAAGTAGGCAACATTAAAATAGTATTATCTAAGATTACAAGGGTCCTAGTCACTCCTCCTAGCTAGTTATGTCACTGAATTTTGTCTATATGAAGTTGTTGGAAATTTGAAGATGAGATTAAATTCATTTGATGGAGCGTCTGAACTAACATATGGTTTTTTTAAATCATTATTATTAAATTGAATGAAAACAAATGAAAGGCCTCACGTCCTCCTCACAATCCACCGAAGATTCTAGCTTCCATCCATGTCTCTCTCACGCGCAAATATCTGTGGTTATTACGTTTTGCTAACTCGATAAACTATTAACCATAATACAAGATCGAGCCTCCACTAGGTCCTTCCGTATCTCATTTACATTATATATATATATATATATATATATATTATTATCATAAATCCATTAATGTAACTTTCTCAAAGTGGATTTCAGTTGGTTTAATTGATAAATTTTTTTATAGTTGAATAAAAGATTTAAGTTTCAATTTCTACCTACACCAAAAATCTATTGGTGCCTTGGTTTAATGATAAAGAACATAATCATCAGAAACAGATGCCAGGTTAAAACTCTATATAAAATAAAAATAAATAAAAAAAACTCTCTCAAAAGTATTAAAAATATGTCCCCCACCTTTATTGCATAGGAACTAATATATGTGGTTATTACTTATTGCTAACTCGACAAACTATTAGGCATAATACAAGATTGAGCCTCCACTAGGTCCTTCTGTATCTCATTTACAGTGTGTATGTATATGTATGTGTGTATATATATATATTATTCTCATAAATCCATTAATGTAACTTTCTCAAAGTAGATTCCAGTTAGTTCAATTGATAAAATTTTCGATAGTTGAATAAGAAATTTAGAGTTCGATTTTTACCTACACCAAAAACCTATTAATATTTTGATCTAATAATAAAGAACACAATTATCAGAAGCAGACGTCATAGGTTGAAATTTTATATAAAACCAAAAAAAACTCTTTCAAATGTATTAAAAAATATGTCACCTACGTTTCTTGCATAGGAACTAACTTTTCCACTAAAATACTAACCTAAATATCTTTTTCTTGTTTGAGATCCAAGATAGAACTAACCTAAAGATCTTTAACTGTTACGTTTTTTATTATTTTATATCTCTTTGAAACGTGGCACTAGCATGTTCACCTACGTTTTTTCCTTTTTTATGCGGCCTTTCTAGATTCTCCATTTATTGTAGAGTTGAAAAAATATATTACTATAAATACAATTCAAGATGAAAATGACATTTTTATAACCCAAATAGGCATTACAATAACTATATCTGTTAAAGTTTGACATTTGTCTCAAGATTGACAATATTAAGATATTAATATTTTATTAAAAACAAAATATTTGAGTACATGGATGAGTACTCAAATATCTATTTGCGTATAACCTTAGCTCAATTTCATGTATATATAATATGTGTGTGAATATATTTCATGGTGGGTTGGTAAAATGGATTGAAGGATTCAAGAAAGAGAAGTTTTGTAAGTATTAAGAATAAAATAGATACATTCTAACAACATATTAATTTGTAAATTAGTGCATATAGTTATATAAATTTTCAACACACATATATAACATGATAGCAATTCATTATAATGAATTAGAATAAGATATTTTCAATCTTTTCTACCATCAAATACCGAAAAAACAAAACAAAAAAGTTTTATACTTACCAAAGCCTTGAAAAAAAAAAATCAATCTTTTCTTCTCAACTAAAGTCATGGATTTTATTTTTTTTTGTTTTTGGGCTTTCAACTACACTTCAATGTATCAAAAAGTGGTCTACCGTCTTCTCACTACATCGGCACATACAATATCAACTCATAAGACAATAACTCCTGCTCGAGAAGGTTTCTCACACACGTAAGAACCCATCTTTATAAAACTATCACTAATAGTTTGATAAATTAGATTTGCCTCCTCACATAGGCAGAGCTCATCTTAGCAAAAGCTGCAAAACTAATGAAATGCCTTTTATTAAATTTTTTCTTCTTCTTCGTCCTCTAGGTTACAAGGCGTGAGCTCAAAAAAAGAAAAAAAAAGAAGCACGCCAATCTCTAAATTTTCAAATGCAATATGTTAGTGTTACAGGTAAGGGTAGAGTGTTTGATTTGTCAAATAATATTTCTTTTTATTGAAAAATAGGTGTATCTTGGTTTTGTTGAATAAGTGGTTGGGATAAGAAGAAGAGACCCACTAGACAGGTTCTTTTACAGATAATCGGGGGCCACTTTTTTTATTTTTATATATATATATATATATATTTTTCAAGTTCTTAAACAAATGGGGGTCCATATTTATATGGGACTAACCGATAACTCCGCTATTGTGCGTACAGTCGTTACAGGATCACAAGATTCATTGTGAATTTGTCTGTAAGGGAATTAGTTTTGAAAAACTTTTTATAAGAAAAGAAAAAAATAATTAACTTTTTGACTAATTTTTATATTTATTTTAAAAATGATATTAATATTTTATAAAAATAATTTATTAACAATTTTCTTAAAGCCTAAGTACGTTTATTAGACAAATATGTTATGTTACTTAATCAATGCGGTAAGACATCAATAAATAGGATTCAGATTTTATTAAGTGCAAGACTTAGGTACAATACTTAGATGCTGTTTCTTAGGTTTTCTTTTTAAGATTTTACCATGTAGATTTTTTCTCATGAAATTGAAGTATATTTTTTAGTTAAGTAATCACATTACTAAATTTTAAGAGAAAAACTTAAAAAACAACACTGAACTTAAATTTTGTCCCTTCGTTAATAAGTTTAGAGAAAAAGTGTGCAACCCATTGTGTAGTAATTGAAATGGTCACATAGTTACTATGCTTTCGACCCATTAATTGAAGAAAGGACAATAGGATAGAAGTAGAGTAGACAAGTAAGACAACTCCTTCCCATAAAAAAAAAAAAAAAAAGAAAAAAAAGTAAGACAACTCCTTTGTGTTATTTTCACAGAGCCTAAAAACAAAAGGAAGAGCTAATTTTTTTTTTTTTTTTTCTTGCTAGGTGATTGCGGGGCTAGAACCCCCCGAGCATCACCTGGGTGCCAATAGGCTACTGAGGCCAAATGGCCAAAAGGGAGTGCTAATTAAATGTGAATAGGTTATAGGTCGTATGTAGTTTATGTAGTAGGTAGGTTCCTTTCTGCCTAATTAATATTTATTAATGGGCCAGATAAATGCGGTTGACTTTCAAGTATTATTGAGGATCGTTTTCGCGTCTTACATTTTGCCACGAAACGTAGCATTAAAAACGATACGCTATTCACTACTAGCCATAACATAACACCAAAAAATCTAGCATGAAAGTTTCTCAAAAAAAAAAAAAAAAAAATCTAGTATGAAAGAAAGAAAAGAAAAGAAAAAAACTCAATTTATAACGTTGAAAAGAAAGAAGAAGAAGAAAACTAAAGACGCTAATATACGTTTCTGTTTTCAACTTTTCAACATTCCATGCACATAAAAGTTTCTTTTGATTATCTTTATTTGAGTGTTAAAGAAAAATATACAGTAAAAGAAAGACAAAAAGACAAGAAAGATAAAAATACAATACAAATTTCCATATGAACCAAATGAAAAAGAGAGTCTTATCTACAGAGTAGACGAATTGAAGGCCTCTCAAATTTCATCTCTTCTCAGTTATTTTTTCTTGGTTCTTCCCAAATATGATAAAAACAAAGAAAGATTTGGAAAAGAAATAAAAACCATGCAATTCAGCTGTGACCGTTCTTTAAATTTTCCCTATTATTATGAATATAATCTCCAAAGACTTCAAACCGGCATGCACTCGGTTGTTGTTTTTTTCTCAAAGCGGACACACCACGCGTTTAGTGGGTACCGCGACGAGTCGAATCGCTCTAGGTGCAGTGAGTCCAAACACGTCATTCATGTCCATCTCACTCGGTTTCATCCCATCAGGCAATTCCCACGTGAAGCAGTGAAGAAGGTGAGCCACACACAAGTCAAGCGCGTAGAGTCCGAGTTGCATACCCGGGCATGACCTCCGACCCGACCCGAATGGAATAAACTCGAAGTTGCTCCCTTTGTAATCAGGCACACCTTCTTGTAAAAACCTTGAGGGCTTGAAAGTTTCAGCGTCTTCCCATGACTTACTGTCTCTGCCAATAGCCCACGCGTTGATCATCACGCGTGACTTTGCCGGAATGTAGTAACCTGCCACCTCAGCATCCTCGGCGGTCTCGTGGAGGAGCAGTGGAATTGGTGGGTGGAGACGCAGTGTTTCTTTGAGACAACATTTAAGGTACTTCAGCTTGTCGAAGTCACTCTCTTCCACTCTTCTATCCAAACCCACCACGTCTGCTAGTTCTTCTTGGACCTTCTTTAGATCCTCTGGGCTTTTCATCAGCTCCGCCATGGCCCACTCAATTGCCGACGCCACCGTCTCTGTCCCACCAAACATCACGTCCTACAAACCAATGCATACAAGGTTATTAATGTAACTCACACACGCTATTGATAATGTCATGTGAGCTAATTTTTTAGTCGCGTTAAGTGTGATGTAATCTTTGTTAAGGATATAGCTAGTCAGCAGTGGTCCTTTGATTTAAAATATTATAATAGCTAAAGCTAATTGATTGATTTGCAGGTTGTTGTTAAGGTTAAGCATTAGCAAGTTGAGACGATGATGGTTAACTTGTTTGGCATGATTATACGAGTATGACTATTTTTTTAAGCATAAGATTTTGTACTTGCACGAATAAAAGTGTGTATACAAAGAGAAAGAAAATCAAATTTGGACTTATTTCATCTTTGAACCATTTGTCCCTTTCTAAAATTTCGTAGAAGTGCTATATACTATTTAATTTTTAAAAACACATCAATCTTTCTCGTATCCTATTTCATAATCATTATATCAACAAGTTCAGTTTCAAAAAAAAAATCATTATATCAACTTCATTTTTTTTGACTACTTAACATGTCCTCATGCTTACGACTATGTGAGATCATAATTATGCCATTCCATGCTATATATTATTTTATTAAAAGCGTAAAGGGGTATGCGTATAGAAAACGTATTTTACCACGTCCCTTTTTGCACTCCAAATATGAAACAATAAGTAAACTCGGTATATAATTTTTATATAAAAACAAATATGTCACGTTAACAAGTTATATTGGCTAATTCTTTCTTTAAAAAAAAGTTATATAAGCTAATCATTAACGTTACTTTTATTATGCTCAAATTCAAATATATTGTCTCAATGACTATAAAAATGACAAAATTTAACTATAAAATTGGTTGCAACCTAAAACTACAACCTTACTCAACATTATTAACATTACTATATATTTTGAAAATCTAACTGTTGGATTTTATATTCTTTACGCTCTTAATACATATGTCAAATTTTGTGACAATCAGATATTATTTATTATATAAAATTATATTTTATACATAATTTAAAATTAAAAAAACTTGCAATTTAAACAATTTATTGATGATGTAACTATTGATATTTAATTTTCTAAAAATTTTGCAAACATAGAGGATATAAGAAGAAAATGTAATTTAATAGTAGATTTGTCAAAATTCACTTCCAATAAAAAAAATATTGAATAAGGTTGCAGCCTTAGGCTACAAACCAATTTTTTAACTAAACTTTATCCTCAAAAAAATAGTCAACAAAAAAAAAAAATTTATGTTTTTCTAAGTATTTTGATCAAGATAATATTCTTTTATTCCCAATTTTTTTTGATTCTTTTATTCTATTTTGGGACGTTTCAAAATTTTTTACTCCAATTAATACCCTTCTTTTAACTAGAGTTTAAATTATGAGGAGTAATTAAAAAAAATTATACCTTTATAACTAATTATACGATATTTATTAAAAGTTGGATTTTCTAAACTAACGAAGTTTGTTATGAGTAATTTTTCTTACCATGATGATGGCTTTGATGTTATCTCTAGTGAGTTTAATGGAGTCATCGGACTCATTAACTTTAGCTTCCTCGCTGTAAAAAGCTAGTAATTCATCCACCATATCAGTGTCACCTTCAACGTCGCCATGATTCTTCTTCTTGTTTATGTGATCATCGATGATGTGGTCGATGAACCCGTCGAGTGACCGACGAGCCTTTTCGAGCCTGGTGTTGAGTCCTTGGGGATCAGCCCAGCCAAGCCAAGGAATAAAATCAGCAATATTGAAAGCTCCAAACAACTTGGAGAACTCTTGCAATATCGTAATGAACTCGTCTTGTCCATCGTGTGACAGCGACCCAAACGCGGCCCTGTATATGATATTCCTCGTCAGTGAAAACACAAGCTCGCCTACGTTCACAGCTTTGCCAGTGTTGGCCACCACGTCTCTCACGGTCGAGTCCACCTCGTCTCGAACAGACTCCCATGACTCAGCCCTTTTGCGACTGAACAGTTTCATGACACAAAGCTTACGCATCTGGCGCCAGAAGGGTCCGTAGTGAGCAAAAGCCATGTCAGCTCGATCATAAGTAAGGTAGCTGATGGCTATGGTGGCTGGTCGATTTGAAAAGATGTTGTCTTGAACTTGAAGGACCTGTCGAGCCACATCAGGGCTCGACACAGCTACCATGTGTAAGTACCCAATACGGAGGTGAAAAATACCACCAAATTGCTTAGCCAATTTGGCCAGTCCTCGATGAGTTAATTGATCCATCAAAGACATGTTACCGATAATCGGTAACCCTTTAGGTCCTGGTGGATATGGCAACCTTCGACGAGTTCGAAATACTAGACCCAATAAGAATAGTAAAGGAATGGTGAATAAAAGTGTCATAGGCAAAGGTTGTAAGGCTTGTAGAAGAGAATCCATTTTTTGTTTTTTGAGGGGGATAAGATTGCAACTCTAAATGTTGCTAAGTTGGAGAAGATAGTATGGGGTCTTATATAGTAGTTCGGTTCTTTTTTTTTTTTTTTTTTTTTTGGGGGGGGGGGGGGTGGGTACGCACTGTTGAATGATTTGGTCACGCTATTAGTTTTTAGAGATTCCTAGTAGTTTTCGTATATATATAAAAAAAAAAAAAAAGGTTTAGTAGTTTTATATTTGTTGTTTTGATTGATATGTTTTAGAACGAAGATGTAATCAATTCAAATAAATTAAGGTAAACACTAGGACCATTTAGTAAACGAAGAACGGGGATTTTCACACCACCGACTGGGCTTGGAGTCTTGTAGAGGTTATTTTATTTTATTTTATAAATTGTCTTCTTGAGTATACATGTAACATGTTTAGGCACATATACACGTCTATTTCAAATGAAATACCAGTGTATAATACTATAATGTTATCATTGTTATGTTATTTAAACTAATGCGATATTAGATCATTTTTAGATTTATATAGTAACTTTTAATTAAAATCAGAAAATGGATATTTTTTTTTTAGAGTTTCAACTTATGGTGTCCGCTTTTAATGATAACTCTTTATCATCAGACCAAAACACTAATCAGTTTTTTGGTGTAGGTGGGGATTGAACTCCAGATCTCTTATACAATCATTAGAGATTTTACTAGTTGAGTTAATTAGAACCCACTAAAATGAATATATTTAAAATGCAGATGAAATATACAATTTTTTTTTTCTTTTGGATAGAGTGATGTACAAGTAAATTTTTGGATATACTTATTCTATGGAATTAATCCCAACGATACTAAATTTTAAGAATTAATACCTACCTAATTTTTTTTATTAGAATTACTACCTCAAACTTGAGAAAAATAAGATAATGACTTCCGTGGAAAAACATTAAGGAAATTAATTCTGAAAGCTTAGAATGTCGGTTTAAATTGAATTATATAGCTCAACTAATTAAGTAATTGTATTTATCGTATAAAAAAAAAAGAAAAAAAAAAAAGAGAGAAAAATGTAATTGCACATAGATATTGCATGGCCCTCTCTAGGAGAGTTAGTTGCTGCCACTTAGACCATGCTTATTTTCCGGATGAGAAATAAATAATACATCCAGCTTTATAAATTATTAATGCTATTAATTCTGGCTTGTTGGGAGCTTAGCTACTATTCCCCACCATAAGATTGTTATAAATTCCTTCTAATATTATTCAATTGCAATTCATTATGCAGGAAATTAACACAATGAATATGCTAAACACGTGGTTGCCTTCCATTAAAAAAAAAAAAAAAAATTTTGTAATAGTAAAGTAAACATATGGTTGCCCAGATTTGAGCGTGCTAAAAACATGCTTAAATGCTTTTCGTTGAGATATCAAAATAATGTACGGTTTTTTTTTACCTTATCTTCTAAAAGTCTTTAACATATCAAATAACTGGAGGGAGGTTCAAATCTTAAACATGTTAGATTAGTGATGATATGGATTTTTAGTGACATTGATGTACACAAAATGCATGATATGTTAATCATATCATATGGCAGTGATTAGGTCTTATTTTTTGTTTGGGTATGAATAATATGGAACATTCAACACCTCGACAGCAAAAAGAAAGTCAAAAATATTCATTAAAAAAAAAAAAAAAAAAGCAAGTTAAATACCAATATTCCCTTCTTAGTATTATCCAGGGGGTGTGTTTCTTTTCTGTAGAATAAACCCAAGTCCAATAAATATTCGAGTCATTCAGAATAATCATTTCGTTCTTAGATTTATTTACAGAAAAGTCATAATAAAAACAAATTTTGGTTCCTGTATGATAAAAATTGAGGTAGCTACCAACTTTTTTTGAATGTCATTCATGCTGATCACTTCACGAAGCTACAAAATTAGTCGGTTTATGTCATCTTTCGCCAGAGCAGAAAAGTGATGCCTGACCTTATGAGTATCGTGATCCAGTCGCTCTCCTGGTTAGACATTAGAACCTATGATGGTGTCATTTTACCATTTTCTTTTTTCTCTCCCTCTATATTCTTTTTAATCAAAATCATCACAGTTAGTGCAGATTTGTGGCATAATATTCACTCAAAATTATACTTTATTTCTAAGATAAGACCATATATTGCGTGCTTTAGCCTTTAACATCACTATAGCGTCATTATCATGTTAAAAACTCTTTTAACTCTGTGTGTGTGTATTGGGGAGTGATATGATATTTCCACGCTTGTTTTTCTAACTCACTCAATGGGAAAGCCACTATGAACGGGGCTTAGCTATCTTAAGCATGAAATTTCAAGGCCCGATAGTGAACAACATTAATATATTTTCATATATAATTCCATTACCTTCTAGAGTGACCAAATATATATATATATATAGACACAAAAAATTTGACACCTTATGACATTTCAGATTGTTAGTAATAAGTAAAAAAAATGATATTAACAGTGAGTCCAGATGAAAAACAGTATAACCTTGTCAACTCAACTATTATATAAAATGTTGCCAAATTTTTTGTATATGTAGCATTGCTCCAAAAATATTTAAGATACAGCGGACTCCTTACTAATAAAAATCTTGTCTTATTTTTTATTTTCATTAATCACAACTTACCACATTATTTTTTTTCTTTATAAAATTATTATAATTAAAAGAAAATTATTATACACATAAAAAGTTGTGATGGATGGAGTATAAAATGAAACACAAAATAAATAAATAAAATTTATATTCATCACCTTTTAGTCATTTTTCGGCTGAAATTATTAAAAAAAAAAAAAAAGGAAAAAAAAACCCCACCTTATAGAAATGGAAAACATGGGAAGGTGCCACGTCATATCGTAAATCTGTATATTATGCCTAATGATCATTTTCAGCATTATTAGTTTTCTAAGTTGGCCTATCAAATTATTTAGATTTAGAGGCAAGGATTAAAGAGAGAGCAGGACCGGTCCACCAAAAATATGATTAACTACATTCAAGTTTCTAGACAAGACCTCTGATATATGGTAGCGGTCAAAATCTCCAACTGCCCCAGCTCAGACCAACAAAAAATCTTTTTTATTTTATTTTATTTTAAAATTTTTAAATATAATAATTTTGGTTTATTTATTTATTATGGACCACAAATATTACTGGCCTAAGAAAAACAAGGAAAAAAACGGCCTTTTTTTTTTTGAATGGCCATATGTTGGTTAAAACCATAATCACTTTAGTTTACCTAGTAATAGTGTGTAGCAATTTTCACCTTTTATGATTGCATGTTTGAACAAACGAAATCGTTCTTCCCATTCGAAGATGAAAGCCTAAAGCACAATCCTAATCATAAAAGCTTTACTGACAATACGTACTGATGCATGAAAGTTGCAATTATCTATAGCACATATACATAGCAATAGCATGCTGAGTAAAGCTTGTACCTAACTTACAGATTTTTGTTTTTGCGGGGTCGGAGACTCGTCGGAGCAGAGGTTGATAATTCAAAAATTTTTTTTTTTTCAATTGAATGTACGTATCTCGTAGTCTCATTATATATATTTTATTAAAGTAGAACTACGATTGAATTTTAAAATAAATCCAATGTAGCTTCTAATTGAAGCCTAATTTTGTGTCATATTGTCAAATTTTTTTTTTTTTTTAATCTTCTTAATTTTGGTGTCAAGCATGAAAGGGAACTACAAGTCTACAATAATAACATAAATTTAACCATTATTTTGGGATTAGTTGATTTTAACTTTTAAATATCTATAATCTTTATTTATTTTTGCATGTTTCATCAAATAATAAGTCATGCAGCACAAAAATTTATTATTTATGTTACCAACTAAGTAGGTTGAAATAAATTGTTGATTAACACATCAAGAGTTCGAGACGCAAGTGGTACATAATATATATATATATATATATATATCATTCATTGCTGTCAAATGGCATAGGATTGAAGAATCCACTCCGAAAATTTATTATTTACTCATGATTGCTTTTTTTAATATATAGAAAATTTATATAGAGACATAGAGAGGTCTTATTTATGGCCCAATCAAACAATTTACTAAACAGCGAGATATAAAGGAGATTTGGGTGATGAGTAGGACTTGAGGAATAAGTCCATTAGGCAAAGGGGAGTGAGTAGGAATTATTTATGGTCCATAGAGAGGTCTTGAAACTCACAGAGAGGCAGAGACTCACACATGAGGGGAAGATTGTTGGGTTTATATGTGTGAATGAAGTACCACATTGAATAAAGATGAGAAGAATGAGTGGTTAATATAACATAATTGAGTACATACATATCGGGTTTAGGCCTTTTAGGTTAAAAAGTGTCTCTATATATTATATTAATTACTCAAGAAAGCTCCCAAAGGTGTTTATCTCTCCAACATATGCAACTCACTTGAATAAAACCCAAATAAGAGATGGAAGAAAAATTCTTAAAATATTATTTTCACTCCTTCCCTTTCCCTCTTTCCAAACAATTTGTAATGGTTTTGAAATTTAGAACAAATGGAGATATTGAGATACCATGGATCATAGGCCCACGGATTAGTTTTCTTGCCAACGGCCACATGTGCATTAGGAGGAAGAAGTAAAGAATTATATTATAAAGTTTATGGTAGTAGGTGAAAATTTGATAATTAAACCATTAAAAGTGAATATATGTTTGTAGACAACCCACGTCTTCTTAACCTTGAGAAAAATAAAATTTTACGAGAAAAATTACAAAAGATGGGTAAAATGGCCAATTATAAAATCCAAGGATAAAATCACTATTTTACATGTTCATAAAAATTTCACAAGTGACCTAATATAAAAATTCATATTATAATGGTCAATATTGAATTAGGGGTAAATTGGTAACTTTCATGTGAATGTTGGAAGTTTGAATTATGTCACAAGAATTAGGGGTAAATCACTATTTTACATGTTCGTAAAAATTTCACAAGTGATCTAGTATAAAAATTCATATCATAATGGTCATTATTGAATTATGGATAAATTGGTAACTTTCATGTGAATGTTGGAAGTTTGAATTATGTCACAAGAATTGATGATTTTAAAGTTAGCATGAATGCATTGAATCAAAATCAATTGATTTTTATTGGTCTATGAGAGGATCAAAAAAATTAGGTTAATTTAAACTTTAATTATCATTGGTGCAATTGTAAGATTATCATTATCATGCATGCATTGGAAGATCTTGCAAGATAATTATAAAAATTAATTATTTTTAAAAAAATAATTAATTAAAATTTTATAATTTGGGGGACTCAATCTTGACTGGATTCATCCTCATCTAAAGAATAGTCCATTCTAATAAAAACTATAGATGTGTCCTTTAAAAATATATATATTTTTAAATGGAATATAAATACAAATGGCAAAAATGAAAAAAAAAAAATTTTGGATACTTGTGAAATTTCTTTTGGCCCTTTTGTATGCCAATCAACACTCTATAGGGCTACATCAGCAATTTCTTTTCCCACTTCCAAATATTCCAAATTTGTATTTTTTGGTTTTTTTTTTTTTCCTAAAATTTTTAAGGATAAATACATCATTTTGTCACTTGAAAATGAAGTTTACCAAGTGCCTAGGAATATGATTCCAAAAAATTATGAAAAAAGGGGAAAACTCACCATGATCTCTCTCTAACCATTTTTCTTTTGGAAAACACACCCATTTACCACATTCATTATATTTAAAAAAAAAAAAAAAAAAAAAAGCCATGACATTTTCTTGCCAAAAAAGGAAAAATCTTAATTTTCCGGCAATCAAAAAATCTCTCCATGACCACCACGCACCTTTGATATGATGGATACTTTATAAGTACAAAGCCCTTGTGGGGTGAGAGGTAAGGGTTAAAGTTCAAGCCTCTAAAAAGGAATTTCACACTCATATATAATTAGATTATGCTAAAGTTGAATTTAAATCTTTAAAAAAAAAAAAAAAAATCTCCATCAAATATCATTGCATAAACCCACATCAACACAATCATGAAGATCAAACCCTAGTTATCTATGTACACGTTGTCACCAACATGATTATCTACATACATACCAACAGCTACAGCACATATACTCCATCGAAGATTAGGAAAATGGCTCATGAATGGATGAACCACCAATTCAAGGAGAGGATATGTCAATTACCAAGATTTCTGACTGTAAAAAGATATCCTCGTAAAGGCTTGTCGTCAAATTTCTTGACATGATAAATGCATGCATATAGTTCTCTAACTTTTGTTCCGTTTATTTGTTGATCTTTCAATATAAAATGAAGTTTTGATTTTAAAATACCATGAAGTTTGATGGGAAAAGATGAAATTATATATTTCTCATTACATTGTAGGCATCCGTTGATTCCGTTCACGATAGATTAATCCCAATTTGGGGATTACCAATAAATGATGGTTGCATGAACCATAATTTTTGTTGATAGCATGTTTCCAATAAATTAATCACATAGTATGTATAGACTTGTCATGATTTAGAAATATTGTTAATAACCAGCCTGAACACTTGCATAATCTGATGAGTTCTACAAGATGATATTAATTTGGAAGATTGATACATAAAATGACAACATGCACATGAAGAATCAAAACCTTTTCATTTGGTCATGAATTGAAGTCATATGATGGATATTTTTGCTTTAAGACCATATGCAGAAATTGCAATGTTGCATCTTGTTCACGGAAGAAAAAGTTTGCTCAGATTTCAATTCTTTGAACCTGACCTCCTGTTTACTTGTGGTATTAGGTAATGGTTTAACAAATGATTTGGTGAATTTTCTGTTATTTGTGATGCTCGTTATATATATACGTACATACATACATATATATATATATACACACACACATATATAAGGGCATTTTCATCCAATAAGAGAACAAAGCTTCCTCATCCGTCTAGATGAACAAAACTTCACCCACGGCTCTTCGGCCAGCAGCCGTCCGCCTCCTAAGCTGTTCGTCGGGCAGCATCTGGTTAAGCCAACGGTTGGCCTTTACGTAACACTCATTCGATGAAGGTCTAAGTATGCCGACTGAGAAACGTCGAAACCTATGTGACCCTTGCATCACATACCAAGGGGCAGAGTATCCATGTCGACAGACAAATCACCATGTCGATGAATGAGCATGGTGGGTCCCACCAGTTTTTGCTTGTCTCTCACTTATGAGCCTCTATATGGAAATAACTTGCACACCACGTCCAAGGACCTAACTATGAGTTCGTATCTTCCTTATATGGGAAGATAAACCCAAAGATCTTGGGACCTTAAACCCAAGATCTTCTCTACAAGGAAAGCTCCTACATTCATGGGATCATTGTCAAGCTATACACTATAAACACCAAACCTCCCTTTCTCTAAGGTACGTAGAAAATCTCTAGTTCTCTCACTATAGAGTTCTCGGAGATCTTTCATTCGCTGACTTAACCTTCGAAGAGTCTTTGGCTGGCACCCCACCAGTGCTCTCTGTTGGTTTTGGTTTCTTGTTCTTCAGGTATCCATTGGAGTGTTCGAGGAAAATCAGCTCACTAACAATTTTTGTGCATCATCAGTTGGCGCCGCTAGTGGGGAATAAGTGATTAGTCATATCACCGCTTCTAAGACAAAGAGTTGCTTTGTCTAGACACAATTGATGGCTACCATTAACTAAGAGACAGGGAACCCCCCCCCCCCCCAATGCCTTGGAAAGACAAATGCAAACCTTAGCCGCAGTGGTTGAGCTGCTCACCCAGTGCAACTAGGAGTTGGAGCAGTAGTTAAACTAAAGGAACGAATGACGTCCTTATGATCAGCATGATGAATGGGACGACGAAGAGCAGAACGACAATCACCTCCCGATGGGAGACCAACGGGAAAAGGAAGATTAGGAAGAAAGCAGCAACCCTAGCAGGTGGGATCGGCAAAAAGACACTGACCACCTGTTTGAGCTAGAGAGCAGCGCAATATGCATGGCACAGGACATGCAAATGATGAAAGAGAAGATGAACATGATGATGAACGCCATGAGGGGATGAGTATCCACCAACCTGGACGAACTAGTTCAGTGGACTAACTCACCCTTCACAACGCATGTAACTTCCTTCCCCCTTCCAACCAAGTTCCGGATTTCGCAGGTAGAAGCGTACGATAGATCATAAGACCCGCTTGATCATTTGGAATCATTCAAGACCTTTATGCATCTACAAGGGGTCCAAAATGAGATCATGTGCAAGGCGTTCCCCATAACACTCAAGGGACCGGCTAAAGTATGGTTTAGTAAGTTAGCCCCCAACACCGTCTTTACCTTCAAGGAATTGAGTGGACACTTCGTCACCCACTTCATTGGAGGCCAGAGGTATAAGAGGTCTTCAGCCAGCCTACTAAACGGAAAGAGGAAAGCTTGAGATCATATGTGACTCGATTCAATAAGGAGGCCCCTTTGATTGAAGAGGCCAATGACAAAGTTTTGGTCACCGCATTCACCAACGGACTCTAGTCCGGAGAATTCCTTTTTTCCATCTATAAGAATGACCTGAAGATAATGGCTGACATCTTATACAAGGCCACTAAGTACATGAATGCTGAGGATGTCACGATAGCTCAAGGGGGTAGACTGAAGAAAAGGGAAAGACAAGACAACCCCTATTAGGACAGAGGAAGAAAGTTTGCATGGATGAATGACCAAAGGGACGATAGGAGACCAAGACCGCTGCCTGGGAGGACCGTCAACTTCACCCCACTGAACACTCCGCTTAACCAAGTCCTCATGCAAATAAGGGACGACACGACACTGATTTGGCCGGATAAGCTGAAGGGCGATCTAAACAAAAGACCAAGGAACAGGTATTTCCATTTCCATCAGGACCATGGGCATCACACTTCTGAATGCTATGACCTAAAGCAACAAATAGAAGCCCTCATCAAGCAAGGGAAATTACAACGGTTCGTTAGAGTTGGAGAGAACCCATCGAGGGACCCTGAACCCAACCGATGGGGCAAGGAGCGGCTAAGGGCTCTACTCAAAGAGATAAGGGTAATTATAGAAGGAAGTACAATGGTTGGTTCCTCTAGGAAAGCAAGAAAGTTGGATGGTGTAAAGTGTCTATATTTTTGGCTAACTACCTAAGATGACTAAGGTCAACAATCCCACGGAAGAGGATGCCCAGCAACTCCACTACCCTCATGACAATGCTCTAGTCATCAGCCTGTCGATAGCCGACTTCAATACCTAATGAGTCCTAGTGGATAATGGGAGCTCAGTAGACATCCTCTACTATCTCGCTTTCCAGTAAATGAGGATCAACAAGGAGCGGCTTCTACCTTCGAACACACCGCTAATAGGATTCAATGATACCAAAGTCTTCCTCGTCGGGACCATCACCCTATCAATAACCATTGGCACATATCCTCAACAGCTCACTAAGGAGATTAACTTTTTAGTCGTCAATTGCTCCTCTGCCTACAACACCATCATTGGGCAACCCATGCTCAACGCATGGAGAGCAGCCACGTCTACATACCACTTGTTAGTGAAATTACCGAGGGAGTACAGGATAAGAGAAGTGCGTGGAGACCAAATGGCAGCTCGCAAATGCTACATAGCCATGTTGGAAATAGATGACCATCTATGAGCATTGAACATCGAGGAACGACGAGTCATGGTAGAACCAATAGAGGACTTGGAAGAGATCTCCCTAGATGACAATTGCCTAGATCGGATCACCCATATCGGTACACAAGCTGATCCTTCGATCCACAAGGAGCTCTCCCTCTTCCTAAAGAATAATCAGGACGTCTTTGCCTAGAGCCATGAGGACTTGCCAGGGATTAATCCAAGTGTTATGGTTCACAAGATTAATGTATCTTCATCCTTCCCTCCCACCCGACAGAAGAAGAGAGACAAGCCCTAGTGGAAGAAGTTTGCAAGTTGCTGGAAGCAAATTTCATCAAAGAAGTTTATTATCCTGATTAGTTGGCCAACGTGGTGATGGGCAAAATGGCAAAAGGCAAGTGGAGGATGTGTGTGGACTTCACCAACCTAAATAAAGCCTGCCGGAAGGATAGTTACCCACTCCCACGAATCGACCTCCTCATGGACTTGACTGCTAGACATTAGCTATTGAGTTCATGGATGCTTTCTCCGGCTACAACCAGATCAAGTTGGATGAATTTGACCAAGAAAAGACTTCATTCGTCACGAGCCAAGGACTCTTTTGCTATAAGGTCATGCCATTCAGACTGAAGAATGCAGGGGCGACATATCAAAGACTTGTGAACAGGATGTTTGTCCAGCAAATTGGACGGAATGTCGAAGTGTACGTGGACGACATGCTAGTGAAAAGCAAGAAAAAGGATTGTCACCTGGACGATCTTCGAGAAACATTTGAAACCTTCCGTCTCTACGACATGAAACTTAATCCTAGCAAATGTATGTTCGGAGTATCATCGGGAAAGTTTATGGGCTTCATGGCGTCACAACGAGGCATCGAGGTCAACCTCGACAAAATTCGGGCCATACTGGAGATGACGCCTCCAAAGAACATCAAAGAGGTACAAAGCTTGAATTGAAAGTTTGTGGCTCTTAACAGATTCGTCTTTAGAGTGACGGACAAATGCTTGTCGTTCTTCAAAACACTAAAGAAGGCCTTTGAATGGACTGACAAATGCCAAAGGGCCTTTGAGGAGCTAAAGGCATACCTTATGTCCCTGCTGCTGCTCAGTCCATCTAAGCCCGGTGAGGAACTTTTTGTCTATCTAACTATGTCTCTAATGGCCATCAGCTTAGCTGTCATTCATGAAAAGGACCACGTGCAGTTGCTTGTTTACTACACTAGTTGAGCGCTTTGAGAGCGAAAGAGAGGTACCCACCTATGGAAAAATTAGCTTTCGCTCTAATCATTGCTGCCCACAAACTCAGACTGTATTTCCAAGCATACACAATAGTGGTCTAGATGGACAAACCATTACGAAAGACAATGAACAATTTGGAGGCCGCCGAACGATTGGTTTAATAGGTAATAGAGCTCAGTGAGTTTAACGTACTATACCATCCAAGGACTGTGATCAAGGCCCAAGCCTTGGTTGACTTTGTCACTGAATTCGCAGCAAAAGAGGATGAAGGCAAAGGGGCAGCACCATGGATGATACGGATGGATGGCTTATCCAACCAAAGTGCTGGAGGAATCGGGGTTGTCCTATAATCACTAGAAAGGGGCTTGATAGAATGCACAATGCATCTCCAATTCCCGACGACCAATAATGAAGCTGAGTCTGAAGTGGTCTTGATAGGCCTCGACTTGGCCAAAGCAGCAGGGGCCTCGTTGATGGTCATACACAATGACTCTCAAGTTATCGTTGGACATATCAACGGAGCCTATAAAGGCAAAGGGGAACAGATGAAGGAATACCTAAGCATGGTCAAAGAGAGGATAAATCAAAAATTCTTGGCTAGACTCATGCAGATCGCAAAGGAAGAGAATGAGAAAGCTGACCATCTAGCCAAAGCAACATTTGTAGAACATATGGTCATCAACAGTTAGGTATTATCCTTCGTCCAATACTCACCTATCGTTGACAAAGTAGATGTACAGGTGATCCATGAGGGAGCCGACTGGATGGCACCAATCATCTCTTACCTCAAGACTGGAATGCTTCCCGAGGGTTAAAGGTATAGTCGTCATGTTTCGTGTTAATTGGAGATGTCTTTTATAAAAAGAGGTTTCTCTCATCCGGACCTGAGGTGCTTGGTCCTCGACAAAGCAGAGTACGTCATGAGGGAACTCCATGAAGGAGTATGTGGAAACCATTCAGGGGCACGATCGTTGGTTCACAAACTCATACGAGTAGGGTACTATTGGCTTACCATGCAGAAAGACATCCAGTACGCTTCAGTAGCATCATACAACAACCGTTAGAGCAGCTCACCCTGATGAATGCTCCCTGGCCATTTGCTCCCAATGGCAATACAGCAGCTCAATTTCCTTGTCATAGGAATCAAATACTTCACTAAATGGGTCAAGGCAAAACTCTTAGCCATTATCACTAAGAAAAAAATCCGAACCTTTGCCTGGAAAAGCATTATTTGTCACTTCGGAATCCCTAGAGTCTTCATCTCTAATAATGGAAAGCAATTCGACAATGATGCATTTAGAGATTTCTACTAATAACTAGGAATCAAAAACCATTACTCGTCACCCGCCCACCTGCAGGCCAATGGTCAAGAGGAGGTTACAAACCGATCCTTGCAAAATTATCAAGACTCAACTTGAGGGGGCAAAAGGGATATGGTCGTATGAGCTATCAAGTGTGTTGTGGGCATACTGGACAACGGCCGCTACACCTACAAGCAATACACTCTTCTGCCTTGCTTTTAGGAATGAAGCTGTTATTCAGGCAAAAGTTCAACTAACTAGCTATAAGGTAGCCTACCATGACAAAGAAAGGAATGAAGAAGGAATGAATAATGGATCGCATGCTACCAGGACCTTATGGATAACCACTACAACACCAAAGTTAGGCCCCAACGCCTTGAGATTGGAGACCTTGTCTTGAGGAAGGTAATGACAAGCTACCAAAGACCCCACACAGGGCAAGTTGGGCCCCAATTGAAAAGGACCTTACAAGGTCTTTGATTGCTATAGGAAGGGCACCTACAACTTAGAAATGCTCGATGGACAAAAACTACGCCACCCCTGGAACGCCAAGCACCTAAGAAAATACTACCAGCAGTGCTACTAGAAACTACAAACTATGTTATCATTTTTTTTTTTAATTCTATTAAGTTTTCAATTCTTTCAAGTTTTTAAACTCCTAAGGCCCACCGAGTGAGATTATCTACATTTTTTTTTAATTCAAATTATCTTTAATAAAGAAACTATTCTTGAGAAATTATGTGTCTATAATGAAGATTTCAAAAAAAGTGTAATAAGTCCTACTTATGGAATGGATGGATCCCCAAGGACATAGACGGGTACCTTGACCAAAAAATCCTAACTCCTACTTATGGGATGGACGGATCACCCAGGACCCCGACAGATGCCTTATCCAAAAAATCCTAAGTCCTACCTATGGGATGAATGGATCAACAAGGACACCGACGGGTGCCTTGACTAAAAATCCTAAGTCCTACCTACGAGATGGATGGATCACCAAGGACACTGACAGTGCCTTGACCAATAAATCCTAAGTCCTACCTATGGGATGGACAGAACACCAAGGACACCGACTGTGCCTTGACCAAAAAATCCTAAGTCCTACCTACGGGATGGACAGATCACCAAGGACATTGACGAGTGCCTTGACCAAAAATCCTAAGCCCTACATACGGGATGGACGAATCATCGAGGATATCGACGGGTGCCTGGTTCAAAATTTTTTTTTTGAAGTCCTACCTACGGGTTACCAAGGACACCGACAAGTGCCTAGTCCAACTGTCCTAGAATGCGAGTATGGCCCAGAGGCAGAAGGGGCACTCAAGGGCATGATACAAAACATCTTAAGTATACCCAACGAGTGATAATGAGATATAAGAAATTCCTCTTGCACAAAAAACGACGATAACGGTGAAAGCATTCACACAAATACATTAGCAAAGAAACCGACGAATGTTTCAAATAAAAACTTAAAAGTATCATATGTACCAGAACAAGGCACCCAACTTGTTCTTGAAAAAAAAAAAAAAAAAAAAAAAAAAAAAAACACATAAGGCATTCAGGTGGTGGGGGCAAGATCAGTTTTATCTTCCGTTGGGCCTTCAAGTTGTGGCGGATTGTCGCCTTGGGTCACCCATGGAGCTAAGGCTTCTCCTCCAAACGCCTCCTCATCCTCTCCATCTTCAATGTTAATGACCTCGTCATCCCCTCTAGGGCTCATTGGGATCGTAGTGTCAATCTGGATAGAGGAGAAATCCACACCTGAGAAGAGGAGGATGACTTGCTTATAGAAATCCTCAAAACCTTCACCATATTGAGATCCCAGCAAATCGAAGAATGGCTGCGAATCTTTAAACTCCTTGATCGCGTTAGCTTTGGCTTTGTCCACACTCTCTCGAAGAGAAGTCATCTTGGCTGTCAGGATGAAGTTAACTTCTTCTAGCTCTTTGGCTCGATGAGCAGTGCCATCAAGCTTCTCCACCCGAGTCGTCAAGGTGTTGACTTTCCCATTGAGAGTGTGCATGGCGTCGTTATACTCCCTGGTCTTCTCCCCGTCCACAGCAAGACAGGTCCTCAAGCGCTTAACCACTGCCTTTTGAGCAGTACACCTGATTTGAAGCGCTCGTATCCTCGCCAAAGCCTATGGAAGGGAGCAATGGTTAAATCATGCAAAATAAACTATGGAAAAAGAAGGGGAGGTAGTAATGTGTCTTACTCTCGTTAGGTCAAAGAGGCCGGCGTCCCCTAAAGACTCTGTCTCATGCTTGGAGTACTCATTAAGGTCCATGTCCTTGATAATGGATTTAGTCATCGTGACGGCATACTAATTGTTCCTCACAAGCAAGTTGATAGGCACAGGGGCAGCAACCTTTGCACTAATAGTTGAAGAGGTGACGGTACCCTAAGAGGTCATCAGAACCTTGCCCACTCCATGGTAAGGAGGGTCGTTCTTCTATGAAGAACCTTCACCAATGCCCGTCAGGGGGTGCGCCGTCCTCTTCAGGGGTCGGTCTCCCTCACCCAAGTATTTTCTTTTTGTCCTGACCTTGACTGATGAAGCTGACAAGCTGTCGAACTTGATCTGAAGGGCGGTCACCTTCTTTACTGCCAGGGCCCTCTTATTCCCTAGATCCATCTCTGAAAAGTCAAAATAAGATGACGAGTTAGATAAACCTCGATGGTTCAAATAAAAGGGACGAATGACAATAAACTTACGTAAACGGGATTGAGAGTCTAATATCTTGGCCTCGTCCATCAGGATTGGTTGGCCACAAAATGCGTGCAGGGTGTTGAGTGTGACTAACTTCTTTCAACTCCTCTCTCCAATGGGAATGGCAAGAATCCGCTACAAAAAGTCTTCCTCCTCCTCACTAATCATCAGGCGCACCTAGGTCGAAAAAGGGAAGAATAAAGAGATAGCAAAGAATAAACATCGACAGACCAAACCCTAAACAAACTACAACGAATGACTCACCAACCTCATCCAAAATGCCCCACGTATTATCATATTCCTCCCCTACGCTATCCCACTCGTCGGGCCTACATGCCCAGTTCGAGCCCTGAACAAAAAGTACCTACTATTCCAATCACAGTTGGAGTTAGGCATATCTGATACCAACTTCAACGACGGCTTGTGAACAACAAAGTTAAAGAAACCTTTCGAGCCTGCAATTTGCTGATATTTATAGCAGTAGAAAAACTCTTCAAGGGTAAGCCGATGACAACCCCTACTTATCTACCCCCATAGAACCACAACCCTAATGAAAATCCTTCATGCATTGGGGTAGATTTGGCTGACAGATATACCCAAGTAATCAGCCAACCGTCGGTGCTGCACAGTTAGAGGCAACCTCAATCCTACAATAAAGATGACCTCATAAAAGCTGAAATCTACCGTCTAGCCAGAGTAGCACTTCTCCCTTCTTCTTGCCATCCTTAAAGAGATGTCCTTAGGTATTTGAAAGCAAGGACAGAGTTTGCCAAAAACATCGTCTAAAATTTTGGAGAAGAAGTCATTCATCGAACAAATTTTGGGGAAGATAAATGGCCTGTAATCGTTGTCAGACGAACCAGGAGCCTCATCTTCCTCCCCTCTCCTTTCTCCGTCTTTTTCTCCTACTTCACTTTCATCCTCATCCCCCTCACCTTCACCTTCACCTTCCTCATACTCACCATCGCCGTCCCTCTCTCTATACTCCACCTCCTCCTCAGAAAGATAAGCTGACATTTCTTTCTTGGGAACCCGTCAAGCACTCTGTCATCAGGGTGTAACCTAACGAACAAACCTCATCATCGCCCGCATCGAGATAGATTGACAATGGGTGGTCACTCGTCACTCGCCTATCACCTGACATCCTACAAGCGACGAATGGAATCTAAGCGTTCACTCATGAAGGCTAGGTGCTAGACCGACGACCGGATAAACTAAAAAGGAAACAAAAAAGTAGAAAGGATTCGAAGAAAACTTACTTGAAAGCCGACGATACAATTATTAGATCGATGTATGATCTATGAAGATGACAGAAAAATCACAAAGTAGACATCCAAACAAGAGCTCTGATGAATTCAGAATAAAACACTTAAACCAAAAAGGTCAAAAAAGGCATCGACCTATTTATAGGGCGAAGGGACATAAGAAATGAAGCGACGCGATGCTTCACATTAGCCAATTAAAGGTTGCCTTATGTCATCAGCCCTAATTTAAAGTCATTCATACCCCTACTTGATAACACGAACCCGACAAGGTCATTAATGACCATAAATGCTTAAGTACTCCGAGGTCTGTCAGCAATCCCAACGGTTGGCCCTTACGTAACACTAGTCCGATGAAGGACTAAGTATGTCAACGGAGAAACGTCAAAACCTACATGACCCTTGCATCACATACCAACGGATGGAGTATCCATGTCGACGGATGGATGACCATGTCGACGGATGAGCATTGTGGGTCCCACCAGTTTTTGCTTGTCTTACTCATAATTCTCTACATGGAAATAACTTGCACGCCACTTCCAACGACCTAACTATGTATTCATATCTTTCCTATATGGGAAGATAAATCCTAAGATCTCGAGACCTTAAACCCAAGATCTTCTCTACAAAGAAAGCTCCTACATTCATGGGATCTTTGTCAAGCTATATGCCACTATATAAACACCAAACCTCCCATTCTCTAAGATACACAGAAAATCCCTAACTCTCTCACTATAGAGTTCTCGGAGATCTTTCATTCGTTGACTTAACTTTCGGAGAGTCTTTGGCCGGTACCCCACCGATGCTCTTTGTTGGTTCTTGGTTTCTTATTCTTCAAGTATTCATTGGAGCATTCAAGGACAATTAGCTCATTGGCGATTTTTGTGCATCATCAATATATATATATATATATATATATATATTCACCTCCTTAACATGTGATGATTCTAATGAACATGAAAAGGTTGAATTAATTTTCATTAGTTGTGCTTGTAATTTTATTTTGTGATTGTGTGAGGTAAAAAATAATTGGCTGTTAATCTTAAGAGCTAGAGTGATCTTCAGATAGGGTGGTGTAGGTGTCTCACCTTTCCATCTTGTCATTTAACTTCTAAGGTTAAATCAAGGGATGTCGATCAATGATTGCCCTTGTAATCTTCATATTTTTATTTTTTATGTTTTAACTTGGAGATGAGACTTTGTAATCTTTACTTTACGCAATGGAGCAATGTATCATATTCTTAATGCAATGTATGTTGTACGGTCCACGAATCAAAGCCTAGCCCAAGATCATGGCTCATTTAAGTCAGAACCACTTGAGTTATTTTGAACACTACTGAAAGGCTCGAACCAACCATCAGCTATACCGAACAATGATGAAAGGCCTGAATAGGGCATAGTCCAAACCGATCACCACAAGATATCGCTGAAGGCATGATATGATGCCTTGGGAAAATCCGCCTGCCAAACACAAATTTGGAGGCTGGCACAAGTTCCAATGGAGTAATTTTAAGAATATTGAGTGGACCCCACCCATCCAAGTATATACAGCAAATAAGGGCCCACTTGCTTAGGGAAAGGGACCTTTCATGACGGCTAACCCACTTAAGGTTGGGTATATAAGGGGAAGGAGACTGAGGAGGAAGGGGTTGGAAAATTTTAGGGAGAGAGATATGAGCATGGTGAGGAAAAAAGCCTTCCTAGGAAGAAACAGGTCCAGTTTGAATTTCCTTGGGAAAGAGGGGATCATTCATATAGCAAGGATAAAAGAAGTGTAACTCCAATCTATTCACCACAGTAGTAGCATTGCCAACTTTTGGGCTTCATATTGTTGGATACTCTTGATCCATGGTACAAATAAATTGGGGGATAAAGCTTGGAAGCCTTGGGAGGGCAAACCATTAAGCAAATTATACATTAATATATATATATATATATATATATATATAAGGGGTAGATCTAAGGAGTAGCATTTTGTCCAGTAGAAGGTGGGATAGGCAGAACTTCTTCAGGAACCGGGGGAACTAGGTCCGGCAAAGGCCCTGCAGCTTCAGAACCCTCAGGAGCATTGGGAGGAATCAGGTTGTCCAAGTTGATCACCTCGGTATGGGCCTCTATCTACTTGGCTAACTCCCTCATACTCGGGCTATCCTCCTTTTCCATCACAGGGGCTTCTTCAACGTGAGCCTCTACATAAGGGGTAGATCTAAGGAGTAGCATTTTGTCCAGTAGAAGGTGGGGCGAGCAGAACTTCTTTGGGAATCAGGGGAACTAGGTCGGGCAAAGGCCCTGCAGCTTCAGAATCCTTAGGAGCATTGGGGGCGATTCGGTTGTACAGGTTTATCACCTCGGTATGGGCCTCTATCTGCTTGACTAACTCCCTCATGCTTGGACTGTCCTCCTCTTCCATCACAGGGGCTTCTTCAATGTGAGCCTCCACAGGATCCTCAGGCAAAGGAACTTGGCTCGAGTCCCTGAAGGGAGAAGAAAAGGGCAGGTTGAGGGCATTGACAACGGCTATCCACCCTTCTAGGAAACCTTTCTGCCAAGCGTCAAAGATCACCTTTTAACCAGAGCGTTCGGCGTCGTCAAATCCTTCATCATAAAACTTTTGCTTGGCCTCCTCCAGGTTAGCCCAGAGCGTTTCCAGTTCCCTGTCCCTGGCTAAGATTATGCTCAAGGCTTAAGCTAGCTGAGTGTCAGAGTCCTTGAGCTTTCCCTCCAAGAGGCTGACCTTTTGTTAATAGGAGTCCTATTCCTTGTTAGCAGCTATAGCCCTCATTTCTGTCTCGGCTATCTCTTAGTTTTTCTCCTTTATGGTAGACTCTGCCACCTGCGTCAGGGGTTTCTCCCCTTCAGCCTCCTCCACAGCACCTTTCAACTGATCCTCCAAGACATGGGTCATCTGTGTGGCTTGAAGCAAAGATTACTAAACACTAAGTACCGAGCGAAACACTTAGTCAAAATTACGCTTGTATAATGATTGTAAAGAAAAGGAGTGCTTACCGTGATGGCATGCCACTTGAGGATCAAAATAATATCTTCATCCTTGCAATCCTTCCAAAAATGCATGTTGTCGGGTAGGAGCAAGGCCTTGCTGAGGCTATTGGCGAGGACACCAGCCTCTCCCTGTATCCACGTCCATAGGTCCACGTCTATAGGGATGGGACCTTCACCCAACTTGAAGGTATGCTACAACCCTAAGGGAAGGGGAGTAGAGGAGGAAGCCCTTTCGGCCACCTTTGTAATAGGATGATCCTTTGTTCTTGGTGCGGACCTGGTCGTAGGAAAAACAAGTGGATCTATTATGGTCGGGGCAACGAGAGGAGTTTATTGTTGGGGGCTCAATTTGATTCCCAAAGCTGCTAAAAGTCCTTGGCCTCTTACAACCACTCGCAACATGAGGCGCTCGGGAATGTAGAGGAGGTGGTTGATCCCCTAAAGTTTGAACGTTTTGGAAATAGTGTCATATCTCAATGTTGCGCCAAAGAATCATATTGGCGGCCTCTTCTTCTTCTTTGGGGTCGTACACTGGAATATGTTGCAATCGCCCGTGAAAGACAGAATCACCTGAATCGTCCCTTACTGGTTCTCTTGATCCTTCCCTCACTCGACGGGGTCCCCTTCGCCGAGCCTCATTCACTGAGATATTAGGGAGGAAACCCGGTATATGGACCTCGATGTAGGTTAGCAATGGGTTCGTAACAAGAAAAGTTGGCCCCAGAGCTTAGTAGTTAGTGTACAAGGGGGTGCAGCCTAAAATCAGGTGTGATGCCTGGAGTTGACTGTCGTAATGTACGAATATCTCCGAGTAAAGGACAAAATTAAGGTCCTGAGCTTCTACGAGGCCGAGATTTAGATTGATAGATCTAGGAACTATGAAACAACAATCGAGAAACTACAGTTAGTTAATAATACCAAGTAAAAATAAAAAAAAAATAAAAAAAAGGAGGAAAAGGAAAAAGTTTATGTAAGTCAAACAAGTTCTCGAGGAATACCGACCTATGGGTTGAGGTGATGTTGGGTAGGTAAGCTTACCAGCAAGCCAGTTCCCACTCACTTTTATAAATTCCCCTTAGGAGTTTCTATTGGAGTTTTGGAGACAAGATGTTAACCTGGTCCCCATTCGACTCGGGTTGGGGGTTGTAGACACTGCATTTTGTACCCTTTACAACTTGAGCCCCCGTTCCCCAATAAATCTATTTTTGGAAAAGTAAACCAATGAGACCCTTGGTATGCACACGTAGGAATCAGCCTATATGTGCAGCCATGTTGCATGCGCATGCTAGCTTGATCCTACGCATGCATGAAAGGTTCTAGAAACATAAAAAGGCAAGTTATCTACATTAATGCTGAGGTTTATAATGAATCCCATATCATTTGGGACTCGTTCCAAACCCCTATTTTCTCAATATAAATAGCCATACATGGTACCTTTTCATGAAACATCCTCAAGTCAATTTTCTTTTGATTAGGGCCTTTTCTAGCCTTGATCATTGAGTTTAAGATTACTAATCAATTTTATTTTCAATTGTGAATAGATTTGACTGAGGGGAACGGTAAAAAATAAAGCTTGAAGAGCTTTTTGTTTGAGGTATTAATGTAAAACTTTCTTTTTCTTTTTCTTTTCCTTTCTTTTTTACTTTAATCTTTCTATTTGTTTTAGTTTCTTTGTTGTTATATGCTTTTATATGTTTATATAGTTTAGGTTTAGGTAGTTTCTATGTTTTAAAGCATGTTAGGATGTTAGATTTAGTGTTTTGAAGTTCTGCTATATCTGCGTGTTGCTAGGGTTTCTGGGCTAAAACCCACATATGCATAATCTTGGCTACATGCGCAGGCTTGATTATGCGCATGCAGGCTTGTTCATGCATGTGCATGATCCTGCCCAAAAACCCTAATATTATGTTATCTATTTCTGCTTCCTATTTAATATGTAATGCTTTTATTTTGGATCTTTCTTTATATGTTTATGGTTTTAAGCTTCTGTTTCACATGTTTAATTGCTTATTTGTTTTTTACATGTTAGAATTAGGGTTTAACCTTCATTTCTTCATTTTAATGCCATGAACACGCATTCACATGTTCATGCATGATGCCATAGGTGCTGAGATGTAGCAAGATAAGTGAGGTAAGTTATGCATTAGTATGAACACGCATTTTAATGATGTAATGTGTTGTTTGATGCTTGATTTCATGCCTAAATATAAGGATTCATGTTATGATCTATGTTTGATTGCCATGCCTATCTTTCTGCCTTATTTTTGTTGTTGCCTTATTTGAGATGATATGTTTATCATGCTAGATGAATGTTAGGGGATGTCATGCTAGATGTATGTTAGGCTTGAGTTGTGATATGCATGATTAGATGTATGCTAGGGTCCGTGATGGATGACAAGCATGATAGATGTATGGTTAGGGATGTTTGATGCCATGTTGATTGTTAGATGAATGTTAGTGTGTGTGTGTGTGTGTGTGTGTAGATACAATATTGAATATGCCTTTAATAGGGTTAAGACATAAGACATAATGAGAGGAAGCCAACCTTAGGGTTGGGCGGTTTTGGGTGCCTACCAAGACCGTACCTTAACGCCAAACTCATATCTTTGGTAATAAGATCAAAATGGTCTTTCCTCAAAAGGACGCTATATATATGGTTCCTAGACAGTTTCAAAAACTAGGTGGCGACTCCCCGTTGTGTCCACAGGGGTATTAAATGCACAGGTGGGGGGATTGATAATTGCTCAAAACCACCTTCGCACGTGCGCCTCGGTGACTGATGTGTCCCTAGATCTTAACCATTGATCATGACAGCTAGCATTTCACATGCGTGATGTGCTAGTTGTAAAATCCAAGGCATTTATTGCCTAACGATTGACGTCCCCGAGGGGACAGCGGTCACTTCAATGTAGGCTATCAAAACTGATGCATTTACAGTTTGACTTTTGGTATAACCAAAAATATAAACTGCCACTCAAGATGCCACCCGATCTCCGCCAAGGAGATTCGACCTCGATCTCATATTCCATGCTTGAAGATGATATTGAGGGGGGTTATTGTATGGTCCACGAATCAAAACTTGACCCAAGATCATGGCCCATTTAAGTTAGATCCACCCAAGTTATACCAAACACTGCTGAAAGGCCTGAACTGACCATCAACTATACCAAACAATGATGAAGGGCCCGAATAGGGCATAGTCTGAATCGACCACCACAAGATATCGCCGAAGGCATGAAATAATGCCTTAGGGAAATCCACCTACTAAACACGAATTTGGAGGCTGGCGCAAGTTCCAATGGAGTCATTTTAAAAATATTGAGTAAGCCCCACCCATCCAGGTATATACAGTAAAGAGGGGCCCACCTGCTTGGGGCAAAGGACCCTTCATGATGGCTAACAAACTCAAGGCTGGGTATATAAGGGGAAGGAGACTAAGGAGGAAGGGGTTGGAAATATTTGGGGAGAGAGATACGAGCACGGTGAGGAAAAAAGCCTTCCTAGGAAGAAAAAGATCCAGTTCGGATTTTCTTAGGAAAGAGGGGATCATTCATATAGAAAGGATGAAAGAAATGTAACTCCAATCTATCTACCACAATAGCAACATTGTCAACTTTTGGGCCTCCCATTGTTGAATACTCTTAATCCACGGTACAAATATATTGGGAGATAAAGCCTAGAAGCCTCCGTCTCTTGGGCTGAACCACCACTTTTTTTTAAAAAAAAAAAGGTTTTGTTGATTTTTGTCCCAAAAATAAATTAGGCAGCAAAGACTCTACTCCAATCTGTCAATCGAGGAGAATAATTATCCGTAAAGTAGCCTCCATTATGAGGCTTGCTAACAAAGTACCAAATATCTCGATTTATAGTTTCTTTCCACTTATCTTGTTTTTACATCTTTCTCAAAAAAAAAAAAAAAAAAAATCTTGTTCTTACATGTCTTTAAAAGAATAGATTTTCTAATATGTAAAAGTAATTTAGTATAAATGAATGGAGTAATATTTATTGCATCCACAAGTGGCACTATGTATTGGAAAAATAGAATTTGGTATAGCAGTGCATAAAAAAAGGCAAAATTTAGGACCAATTCCTTAGATAAAGTATATTAGATCTCCAATTAAATTCAAACACATAATTAAATTAGATTTTTAATTCCTTTTGGGATAAATAATATTTTTTGTACTTGTCAAATACAGACACATGTTTGAATTTAATTGGAGAATTTAATATCTGCACCTAAGATATTATATCTAAGTCTTGCATTACAAAAAATGCATTTGTATTTCTACAATAAGCTTTAATTGAGTTTGGAAGATATGACTTGGATTTGAAAGGTGTGATCTAGGAAGTTTTTGATAGGCCAAAAACGAATTGACCCCTTGTGATAAATTAACCAATTAATTTAGCCAAGTGAATTAATTAAGTTAATTAATCATGCAAACGCGTGGTAGCACAAACAAATCACTAATAAACTAATTATGCAGTGGAAAATAAATAACACGGTGATTTGTTTACGAATAGGGAAAACCTAACGGCAAAAACCCCACCGGGTAATTTTCAAGTCACTACTCCCGAAATTCCAATATTATCATAACAAGCGGTTACAAGTAAAGGAATTCCAGTACCTTATACCAACCTATAGTTGAACCCTTACCTCAATATCCAATTGGACTTGTTCTGTAGTAACAATTTCCCTTTTCGATGCACGGCTCCCAAGTACGTGACTAACCAATGCGCGGATTCCAGTATGCGACTTGAATCACTAACTAGAGAAGGTTGTTGGTAGCAAAGTTCTTCAGTTCATTCCATCGATGAAAATCAAGAAGATACTTAGTCACAAAATCCTATGGTGCACATACACAGAAACTTCTTCATAAGAATGATGAACTAGGGCAAAAATTTGTCTCCGGTTACAAATTACTTGAACAAACTTTGCTCAACACTTGTGCAACTTGCATACACTTTGACGGCCCTTAAAATAATCCTTTTATATGTCTAGGGTTATAAGAAAAGAAGGCCTAAACACATAATCATGGATTAGAGTCAAAACAGAACTAGAATTTTGTTTTTCAAAAAGCTCAACAGATAGTTATCTGTCGAGGTACTGTCGAGTAGCTATCGAGCCACGGGGCTTGAACAACTTCTTAAGCTCAATGGATAGCTAGTTGTCGAGCTAACTGCCGAGATTTAATAAACAACACTTCTTCATCTTCAATCTTGGACAGACTTACATGTCTTCAACACTTGATCTTGAAACACAGTTTCTTAAAGTATTAAATACATCCTATATCAACCCAAATAAAAATAAAGTGCGTTTTGTCAAAGGATAAGCTAATTACATAAAATAGTGACATATGTTCCTAACAGTTTTTAATCTAAATTGAGATACTCCTCTCCTAAGTTATGACTTGGATTTGAAAGGTGTGACCTAGGAAGTTTTTAATCCAACTTGAGATACTCTTGTCCTAAGTCCTAACTCATATCTTCTTAGTCCTTTTTCCACCCTTGAATAAAGTATATTAGATCTCTAATTAAATTCAAACACATAATTAAATTAGATTTTTAATTCCTTTTGGGATAAATAATATTGTTTGTATTGGTCAAATACAAATATATGTTTGAATTTAATTATATCTAAGTCTTGCTTTAAAAAAAATGCATTTATATTTCTACAATAAGCTTTAATTGAATTTGGACGATATGATTTGGATTTGAAAGGTGTGATCTAGGAAGTTTTTAATCCAAATTGAGATACTCCTCTCCTAAGTTATGACTTGGATTTGAGAGGTGTGACCTAGGAAGTTTTTAATCCAAGTTGGGATACTCTTGTCCTAAGTCCTAACTCATATCTTCTTAGTCTTTCCCCCCCCCCCCCCCCCCTTGAATAGCCCCTACCTTTTTTTTTCTAACTCATATCCTTCTTTTTTAATCATATTAGTCTCTTCCAAATAATCTTATTGATTCTCGCTAATTTTAAAGTTATGATAGGTTGTGGATTCTAGTTAGCTCAACTAGGAAAATCTCTTAACGTTGATTAAGAGATATATGGTTTAAACCTCACATACACTAAAAACCAATTGATAATTTGATTTGATGATAAAAAAACAAAGGAAAGATGTGGTTAAGGGAGTCAATTTCGTACCATACCGGCCGGTACGGCAAGAATTTATTGTACCAATAGGTGAACTAGTACAGAAACACCCTTGATTCGTACCGCTTAAAATACCGGTCTTTATCAAACTATATTGGATGTACCGCCGAATATCGGACATCTTGGCCGAAAAATGGAAATCGGGCGGTACTAAAAGCTTGAAGAAAATGGAAAAGGTTAGTAGTAGAAAGCTCATGACGCCGTCCTTGCTGGTTGTTTTCCCATATTGTCGACCATTTCCCCCAGCCTTCCTCCTTCTGTTTTATCCAACCACTTCTCTTTCTTCTTCTTCTTCTTCTTCAGTTTTGATCGAGACTGAACCTCTATTCTTGTTCCTTTTGTTTTAGTTGTGTGTGTGTGGCTCTTGTTTAATTGTTTTGTGTGAGTTCTGACACCCCACGTGAACTCATTAAAGTGTGAAATAAATTTCAAATTTCAAATATACTTGGACATTTAGGCTGGCTGTCACTCACATTTGATCTTTTTATCTTTTTATTATTATTAGAGCAACCACATCAGTTCATCTAAAAATTTCCATCTATTTTACACTAAAAACCTACTTTTTCTATTTTACTCTACCACATTTCCAAAACACCCACATCAGTTAATTTATTTTACAAATCTATTCTAATTAAATAATATTATTTATTGTTTTTTTATTATTATTTATTAAGACTCGTTTCACTCTTTCCCTCATAATATATTTTCCTTTTTCAGCTCACTCACCCGTTTCTCTCTTTCCCTCACCCACTCCCAGCTCACTGATTTAGCTCACTCCCAACTTGTCAATCCAGCTCGCCGCCGCCTCAGCCATTAGCCGATTCGGCCTCCCTTTCGCTTTCGCCCTCCCTCTCTCCTTCGCCCTTCCCGCTCTCCTCCACCACTGACCCTTTGCCTCCCACCCCTAACCGACGACAACAATGGAAGATTCAGTGGCAGCAATGGAAGACCCGACGACAGCAGATCGGGCGGCAGATCCAGTTCTATTTGGCATTTCACGTGAGTTTTCTGTTGAGTATGGTTCGGGTTAGGTTTTTCAGTGGGTTTGGACTGTTTTTGGGTTGGGTTTTCCAGTGAGTTTTGATTGATTTTGAGTTGGATTTTCTAATTTCTTTTCTATTGATTTTGGGTTAATTTTCTGTTGATTTTGGGATATTTTTCTGTACTAGGCTGTGATGTTTGGTAGTGGCGCTGGGTTTGGTGGTTGGGTGGTTATTTTCTTCTTCCTTCTTATTCTGCTGCGCTAGTTTGTTGTAGTTTGATAGAGGAGAGAGAAAAAAGAATTAAAAAATCATTTACACAGTGAACAGTACCCGTGCATATATGCACGGTTACTGTTCATTTACACAGCCATGGTGTATATTTGCACATCTTTACAAAGACTGATTTGGGTGTTTTTTGGGTTAGAATGTGTAAAATTGGTACTTTTTCTATTTTTGAAGATTATAGATGAGCTGATGTGGTTGCTCTTACAATCTACTATGTTAGGTTATATTAATGGGTTGATATTTGAGCAAGAAATAATCATATTATAAATAAGCAATTAATTTAGAGAAATATGCTATTATAAATTTAAGGATTCTGATACAGATTTATAAATAATTATAAATAAACAATCAAGTATGTCTATAATTATAATAACGATAAACCCGAAACGGTACACTAATACCAACCAGTACTGAAATATTTCGTTCCCTTAGCCAAACGAAACAACCTTCGGTACGAGATTGACTCCCTTGCATGTGGTAATACCACCACGCACCCTTAGCGTAATGGTCACTATGTAAGTATAAATACTTGTAGGGTATGGGGGGCAAGAGTTGGGGTTCAAATCTCCAAGATATTTTTTCCCTTACTGTGTGCCAAAGTAGCTACCCTTCTAGACCTTGTCTACATGTAGCTCCAGTTCTACTGATAACTTATGGTCTGACATATCAGAATTATGGTGGGTTTGAGCTGGCAAGAGAGGTAATCCCCTTTCCCCTTTCCTTATTTTTTTTTCATAATATATTTTTTTTTTGATGAACTTTTCATAATATATTTAAGTCTCACATGCTATGAGCAAATTATATAATGAGACAGATATTTTCTCCTTTTTCCCTTAATTGTACATATATAATAATAATAATAATAATAATAATAATAATAATAATAATAATAAAAACCTCTCTAAAGTAAGTTCAATTTTGTTTATTGGCATTATAAAAAAAAAAATATTGTTTATTGGCTTACAATTCATTAGCTAATTTATTTTCTCATTTAGGTCTAATTTTTTAAATCCTCTTTTTTTAGATCATATTTTCTTTAAACATCATTCATTAAAATGGATCTCATTAGAGAAGAATATGTCCAAAATAAACTATTATAAATAGACACTAATAAAACAAATAAATAATCGATTTTAATAAGTCAAGGGAAAAAAAAAAACATATATGAATGAAAATGAGAAAATGTTTATTTTACAGTCGAGTAAGACTCCTGCCATCTCAAGAAAGTTCCAAAAAGTCAATCTGTGAGCGCATACAAACCTGAGACTATATTCTCACCGTATATTTTGAAAATTTCTTTTTTATGATAAGATAATTTTTTGCAGTTAATTAATTATTGGATATGGTAATACAGTTGACATGTGTCCTGTTGCTAGATTCAGCAACTTGCAAAAAAGTAAGCGACACATCCATCATCCATGGGTTTAAAAAGAAAAACTTATCTGTTGGCCAGCACAAAGAAGACAAACTTATTTAAGAGAAATTGTGATAATCTAGATTATGTGGATCAGATTGGATTGAATTATATAAGTGTGGTATATAGAGTGCGTACCAAATATCAGGTTAAGTTTTTATTAAGTAAATCTTGACTATATGAACGATTATGAGAAACCTTAATTGTGGATTAGATTGAATTGAATTATATGAGTGTGGTATATAGTGTGTGTTGAATACCAAGTTTTTATTAGGTAAATCTTGACCATATGAACGATTATGAGGAACCTTAATTGTAATTTGACTAATTCCTTTGAAATATATGATATATATGACTAATTCTTCCCTAAGTCATGACAGGAAATATCAGTATGTTTTGCTATTCTTAGTTCCTAATGACCAGTTGCTTGCTCCCACTACTTTGAGCTAGCTTTTAGCTGGACCAGAAGTCTGATGGGTCGAAATAGGTTTACACAATCCACCTCTAACCTCTAATCAGCAATTACAAAGTGGTTGTGAAATTAAACAATAATTGCTGAGAAAATTAAGACATTGTTAATAGAGCTCCCAATTTTGGTTTAATGAACTGATCTAATACTAGCTGGCCAGAAAGATTTTTTTTTTTTTTTTTTTTTTTGGGGGGGGCTTAAAAAAATGGGTAGAGAAGGCGATCAGTGTGATTTCCCTACCTGAGTGTAATTATAGTTGCATCCTATCCGCTTCTAGGCGAGAATCTATACTCTCTGTCTGTGAAAATTTCACTTATTATTTTTTGGACTGTTTGAGATGAAGATAAAATATAGAGAATACCAACACATAGTTAGTTATTGTCCAAGACCTAAAATTTGTTGCCCGGCATCTAACCAACTAGGTAACCCAAATGTTGGTGGCCGGAAAGATTGACCGTTGAAATGGACAAGCATTTTTGAATAATGTTTTTTTTTTTTTTTTTTTTTGAATAATGGTTTTAAAATCAAAGTCAAATCGATCTGAATATATATATATTTTTTATATTTTGAACATCAATGCAGGTCCATAAATCATTTAGCACGGTGTTACCACTTGGCACTTAGCGAAGCTTCGTCTGACAAATCTCAGATGCGACTTCTACCACCCGAGCCACGTTCATATACAGTCATTTTTCAGGTCACAATCAAATACGCATTATACAATTTTTTTTTTTTTTGGGAGAGAACAATGCACATTATACTTTTAATGATTTCTATCGTTTTGAATATAATAATAATAATAATAATAATAATAGAGATGTTTTAGAAATGTTGAAAGACTCTATTATTATTATTAAATTGAAACTTGATATGAAACGCTACATACAAGTGTATTTTAAGTAGGGGGAAAATGTTCAAACACCCCCTTGAACTTTGAGGTAGCGGCCAAAACACTCCCTCAACTTTTATTTTAGTCAATTTGCTTCTTAAACTTTACATTAGTCAATCACGTAACACGCACGTGTAAAGAAAACTTAACCAAGAATCCAAGTTCAGGCGTTCACCAAAGGAGAGAGAGGATCTCTCAATGGAGCAATAGCAGTATTGGAGTTCGATTTCTTGTTGTCGATCTAGGCTTAGGAGTCGCCAATTACTTAGTCTGTTTGAAAATCACAGCTGGTTGAACCCATCGCTAATCTAGGATTTGTTTTCTCTCTCATTTTCTCGGCAAACAAACAACCTTTAATTTCTTATTTCTTTTATTTTCTCGGCCAACAAACACCTCAACAAGCTTTCTCACCAGATCTCCAAACCCATCATTAAAAAAATCCCTTTTGATCACAAACAAACTCAAAACACAAATCAAAACCTTAATCCCAATCCCCCACAATCACAACCACAGATTCAACAACAACAAACACAACAGCAACAATAGCAACAGCAATAGCAACATCAACCACTAGTCTACAATATCAACAAGAATAACTTTAGGGACGTAGTTCAGAGACTCACAAGCTCACCCACACACGAACGCTTCTCAACTCCGCTGCCTATTCATGCATCTAAGCCTCTAAGCTCTTGCCTCCACCCCTGGCGCAACTTAGCAATCGCCCCCTCCTTTGCTAAACAACGCCATTGCTTTGGTCCCCATTCCTACCAATAACGGTGGTGGGAGATCGAACTCCAGTGATGCCACTGCTCAGTTAAGAGATCCTCTCTCCCCTCCAGTGAATGCCTGAACCAGTGAACTTCGTTTTTCTCTCTCTTTTGCTCAATAAATTGGGTGAGTTTTCATCACACATGCATGTCATGTGATTGACTAACATGAGTTTAAACAATAAACTAACAGATGGCTCTATTTGGCAGTTGTGTGAAGTTCAAGGGGCAAATTGGCTAAAACAAAAGTTGAGAGGGTGTCTTGGCCACTACCTCAAAGTTCAAGGGGTGTTTGGGCATTTTTTCCTTTTAAGTAATGTGTTATACAAGTATGTATACAATACAAGAAACCTAAAGCAGGTTTAAAGCCTAATAGATTTATACACGTTAATAGTCCCCTCAAACTCAAGGAGCAATGGCAAGAAGACATACCGTTAGAAACACCAAAAGTCAGAGAATTGGCCTTGGATAGACTATATTTGCAATGGCTTTGAATAGACTATATTTTATTTTTTAGTATAAATAGTACATAAAATGTCTTTATATAGGAGGCATATATGTGTTGTACAAGTATGCATATTGTACAAGTATACGTATTGTACAAGAAACCTAAAGTGGGCTAATGCGATGTATACCTTAATAAGATGATTTTGGCTTTTGAGCAATGAGTAGTGAGAGTGTTTGGTCTGACTTTGTTCTATTCTAATTTTGCATACATTGTAGGCCAAAAAAAAAAGGAAGAAAGAAGAAAAGAAGAAGAAGAAGTTGGAACAGATGCAATATTTAGCTCAATATATTTTTCCCAACATCCCAACATTGATCTTCCAACAACAAAATGCACACATACGAGTTAATAACTGTTTTTCTGCCCCCATAATCCTCCCAACCTATTAGAAGTTCCATAACTTTTGTAAGCTCCAATTACGGGCTTGCTGGGCCAAACCATTATTTGGGCTCGCAATTTACTTGTATGGTGTGTCTGGATATCCTACCTTGGGTTGTCCTAGGATAAGGGACCCAATGCAATTACTTTTCTTCCTCTTTCTCAATATTATCTCCTCTCTCTCTCCTTATTCTTTCTTTCCTCAGAATTGCATCCCTCCACTATCCATTCATTTCTCCTATTTATAGCCTTCGTTAATGGGGTGATCATCATTATTTTCTCTCTTAGTGCAAAGAAGGGTCCAATGTCAATGGGCTTAAGTGGATTTTTAGGTACGAGTGGCTTTGAAAATGGTTCCCACTTCCGTTAATGTGTTCGGCAGCGGAGTTTCCTAAGGTTCTACCGGGCACTTAAACGGCAAAATGTGACTGAGCATATGCATAGTGCCCAGAAATGGTTTCCCGAGCACCCTGTGAGCAGGGTGTACGCAATCCGCCTTCTAAGGGTCCGGACAACACTCAGTTCACATTAGCAGCAATTCGTGGGTTTGGGTCGGGGCTCTTGTTGATGTGAAGGTTGAATCTTTGGTCCATATCATTGATTCATGGTCCAAGACCCAATATGAACTTGGACGTTAGATGCCGTACAACTTTCAAATAGACCTAACACTAGTAAGGTTATTAATGGTTACGAGATATTCTTGTCTACGAGGAGTACGTAACATACGTTGGTCCCATAGTTTCCAAAAGTTATAGGCAACTAGCACTGTACGTCTGGACACTACGTACCGTAAATTATATGGTATCTGTAATTTTTTTTTTCTTAAAGATAGCTTAATTTGAGATTATTAGTTTATAATGCCTATGCTATACGGCTATACCTTTACTTCCTATTGCCAAAATTAATATATAATAAATTAACAGGTTGATTTACAGAAATTCTTTTACATTTTCCTAGGGAAAGAACCATCATAAAATATAAACACCATGATGCAATGCAACTTTAGATTCTTTTAAAATGCCGAGAGTTTTGTAGTTAAATTGATACATTTTTTATATAGAAAATGTTAAGGGTCTACGAAGAAAATGGTTCAAGCTGTAGAACTCATCATCTTATAATTATTTAAAAAAAAAAAAAAAAGAAGATTCTTTCAAAACTAAATCTTTAGTATTATCATTAAGAAAAATATTTATTGTAAAATAATCGCTCTTGGTTTTGAAAAAATAAAATAGCGGGGAAGGTATGTGGAGTCTCATACCTTGATACGCCAATCTAAATAAAATAATCGCTCTTTAGATTGCTGGCTTGCAATCTAAATTCTAACTATTAGTTATCCAAACTAAACCAATTTTAACTTGATACGCCAATGACTGGTCCAGATGACATCGTTCCTTATCTGAGTAAGGTATGTGGAGTCTCATTCTTCGCATACGTTGCAGCAAGGGAACGGGGCCAAAGGGTTTACCTAAGTCAATTGTCCACATTTTTAAGTAGGTTCAGATCATGGGTTTTAATTAAATTAATTAATTAAAAATTTTATTGTTGAGTAAGAGATATGGAATTTGAATTCTGTCTATATTATAAACTGATTGATATCTTAACCTGATAATATATAATATAAAAAAAAATTAGACTTCTAAATCATATTATACACTATATAAGAAGAGTTTTAAAATTTTGACCGTGCCAAATAGATGTCTTACCTAATTATCACACGCAAGGTGTGTTGCTTTAAAGTTTAGGCTTTTTTTTTTTTTTTTTTTTTTTTTAATTTAAAAATTATCAACAACTTTTTTTTTTTTTTTTGTTTTTTTTAGTATACAATTTATTTTATTTTTTTCATATATAAATAACAGCTTAATTGTTTGTCTCCAGCAAGGCAGCAACAATACATTTAGTTTTTTTAAATAGAAATGTGTGGCAGATATCCCCTGTTATAATTTTTAAATTGATAAGAAATTTTAACTTGATTACAATTTTAAACTGTTCATTTAATGGAATTTTTCCAAGTTTATATATCATTTATTTTTCTTCATGAGTGAAAGTCACTCGAGTTTGTGTGTAGGGACGGAGCCAGAACTTTGAGTTAAGAGGACGGTTTTACTGTTAGTTGTGTACAGTGATTTCAACATTTGATTCTGCTACTTTTGTAAGTAAGAACAAAATTATTTTTCTTTAGAATTTTCTAAATGGCAGGGTTATTTATTTTGGATAAAATTAGTTAATTGAACTTAATTTTGTTTTAAGTTTTACTAGTAATTTTTGTTGCTGTTTTTTTTTTTTTTTTTTTTCAGCTTGTATATTTTGTTTTAGATATTAGATCTATAAATTTTTTTATGGTCACTAAAATGAGGAAAATGCTAGAGCTGCAAGTTTTTTTTTATAAATTACTTATGTAATAAGTGATTACTGGTAAGTAAAAAAATGATGTGAGTGGTGTGCTCATATGCGAACCAATAAAAATTTGCTACCGAAAAGGTTTGTAAAAATGTTATAAAAAAGTTTGTGAATATAGCATTATTCTTAAAAGAATCAATGATATTGTTAAAGGGAAATAAAATGTAATTTTATAGAACAAAATTGCTAAAATTAATACACGCATATATAATAATATTTTTTTAAAAAAAAATTAGGAGGGGCCATTGCCCCCCCTAGTCCAAGCGTAGTTCCGCCCATATTTGTGTGTCTCCTCCTCGCTTTCAAGAACAATAATTTAATTCTCATGTGAGTTTTTTTCTACTTCGGTTTAAGTCTGCTTTTTAAATTGTTTTTTGTATTTTTTTTGTTATTGAATTCAAACAAGTTGATAACATTGTCGGCTAAAACTTGAAAGATGAAATAAAAACAGATTTAGGAACAAAAGGAAACTAAGCACTTACTTGTGGGAATGAATAATATGCAATGTTGGCTCCAGCATTCCAAGTTTAATAACTAGCCGTGACCAATTGTACACTACTTTGTCATCTCGGGTAACAAGTTGTGAAGGTTTAAAAATTTTGATAAAGAAGAATGATCTCATGTCAGTCTCTTTCTACTTCGGTTTAAGTCTGCTTTTTAAATTGTTTTTTGGATTTTTTTATTTTTTTATTATTGAATTCAAACAAGTTGATAACATTGTCGGCTAAAACATGAAAGATGAAATAAAGACAGATTTAGGAACAAAAGGAAATTAAGCACTTACTTGTGGGAATAAATAATATGCAATGTTGGCTCCAGCATTCCAGGTTTAATTTCTAGCCATGACCAATTGTACACTCCTTTGTCATCTCAGGTAACAAGTTGTGAAGGCTTAAAAATTTTGATAAAGAAGAATGATCTCATGTGAGTCTCTTTCTACTTCGGTTTAAGTCTGCTTTTTAAATTTTTTTTTGGATTTTTTTTTAATTATTGAATTCAAACAAGTTGATAATATTATTGGCTAAAACTTGAAAGATGAAATAAAAACAGATTTAGGAACAAAAGGCGGAAATTAAGCACTTACTTGTGGGAATAAATAATATGCAATGTTGGCTCCAGCATTCCAGGTTTAATTTCTAGCCATGACCAATTGTACACTCCTTTGTCATCTCAGGTAACAAGTTGTGAAGGTTTACAAATTTTGATAAAGAAGAATGACAAAGATTGACAATGAGTCAATGATATACTAAAAATATAATGTATAAAGAACTATTCAACAACCTCCAATACTTTCTCCCAAAAAAAAAAAAAAAAAAAACCTCCAATAGGTAAAAGCTAATTTCAATATATTTTTCATAAATCTTATTGCTATAACAAAACCACAATTCACTTACAAAACTTATTATTATACTGTAATTCCTTTAGATAATTCAGCGCAAACATTTCATTACAAACATAACTACAAATGTCATTATGAGACGGTTAGTATGTTGTGTAAGATGAGAATTTCTAAACTTATATCATTGTAATTTATTTAGTTATTATTTTTTAATTAAATTTATTTTTTTATAAATTCATTTAAAAAAACATTACAACACGAGGACTGCTTACACTTTTTTTTTGGGGGCTGAATATAATAATTACATACACTCAAAAATAAAAATAAAAATAAAACACCATTAAAAAATAATAATTTTGATGCTAGTTGCGCCCGAGCCAATCCACTAATTTTAAGATAAGCACCACATCTATTATCGAATCATTGCGTGAGTATTGATTTTGCCAATATATATTTATAATAGTTTCCTTGCTGCTAAGATACATCAATCAAATTAACGCTAGCTAATACTTTAATGGTGCCAGGGTCCTCATGCAGTACATGATAATTTAAATTTTGGTTGCGGGTTTTGTAAGCTTTGTCACTAAATAGCCTATATATTTGCCATCATTTAACAAAGGAGGAGGATAAATCAACTTCAAGCACGTCCAAATATAGAAAGTATACTATGTGTTTCTTGTTGATTTGTGCCATTTCACCACTGAAATGGCCGTGTTATGGTATTTCTTTGTCTTGTTTGTTCTTAGTTAGGTTTTCTCATTTTATAATATATTAACAAAACTATATCGTCATGAGTACAGGAAATAATAGTAATAAACTAATAATAGACAGCAATCACGTCCAATGTATATGTCAAAATTTGACATTAGAATCCAAAACTAATTTCTTCGGATTCGACGTAAAAGTAACACAATGGTTTGGTTATCATGGGTCAGTCTGAACATACTTATTGAAAAAAATGGGCAAGTGGGAGTAACCTCGGCCCGGCGAGGAGAGATGTCAGAGTTGGATTAGGTGGTGTGGATTTTTTTTTTTTTGAATCCATTAGGTGGTGTGGATTTGTTCTCTCTGTTTGCATGAAAATGTCTTTTTGTTCTTTTATTTGATACAGTTGAAAAATAATATTAGAGGCATTTGGCACATTTACCACACCAAACACAAAAATAATGCTTTATGCCAAATCTCAAAAATTATACAACATAGCTACAATACCGTTGCAAATTTGCAACGGTACGGACTAATATGGTAAAATTTTTTATTGTTTTATATTCGTTTTCTCTCTCCTCTCCCTTCATTTTTTCTTTTCTCTTCTCTCTCACTCTCCGGTTCCCTCTCTTCTCCCTCAAACCCCCAATCCTCTCCTCTCAAACCTCACTCTGTCTCTCTATCGAACTCCCTGTTTCTCTCGGCGCCGTCGCCCTGCTCGACCTCGGTGCCTTCGTGCTCACCAAGACGCTGACTTTCGCCGCCGCGTTCTCCGCCTTCGGAGATCCGATCCCGTGGCTCATCGCTCTCGCTTTTTTCTTCGCCCAGTTCATCGCACTCGCTTTCTTCTTCGCGCTCGCTTTCAACACGATCGGGTGGACCGACAGGGCCAAGGCGGCGATCATGCCTGGGTTGGTGTCGTTGATTGTTGGGGTGATTTGTAATGGGGTCCGGCGTGGGGCCGTGGTTGTTTGGGGTGATTTTGTAATGGGTTTGTGTCGTTGATTGTTTGGGTCGTGGTGGTGCAGTGGCGGCGTGGGGCCGTGGTTGTGGCTGGGTGTTGATCAATCAAAGATCTCTCTCTGCCTCCAAACCAAAACAGAGCAAGAAAAACATCCAAAACCTTAAAATTTTTCAATAATGGCAGAGATTAACGGCTGTGGTGGGTTTGTTTTGAATTGTGTTTTGGGTTGTGGAGGATGTGGTGGTTGTGTAGTGGTGGCTGTTGGTTGTTTGCAGTGGCTATAGATTGTGTTTAATGCGTAGGAAATATTATTTTATTGTGTATGAAATATTATTTTAATGTATAGAATTGTATGATAAAACATCTGATAAATGGGATGTTGTAAAATGATGTGGTAAAATAATAAAGTAGGTCTTTGATGTTGCAAAATGACATAATTTTTGCCACATCTGGTGTGGATGCTCTTAGATCTACAAAACATATCTTGTATGGTCAACAGAGAACCAGTCCAATGATTAATTTCCTCTGTTTCGGTGTAAAATGTAAAAAGATTTTACTCAATTTTGGACGTTTAGAGTGTTTGAAAATCTTTTTGTTAAACGAAATCATCTTCGGTCGATCAGGAAAAACACTATTTGTTGCAGAAAATATTTTATGCCCTCTAAAACTGCGTAAACATTTATAAGCTCAAGAAAGTATTTAAACCTCCGAAATGATAGAAATATCCCTAAAAATATAAAATGTCCAAAAACCTTCAACCTTTAAAATGAAAAAATACCAACGAAAAAACTCTAATAAATATTTATAATGATAGAAATATCACTAAAATCTCGAAAATTATCAAAATACTATTAAAATCTCCAAAATGATCGAAAATCTTCAAAATCTATAAAATAACAAAAATGCCACTAAAACTTCTAAAATAACTAAAATATTATAGCCTCTAAAATGATATAAATACTTCTAAAACCTCCAAAAGAACAAAAATATCCTCATTCATATAAAATATTTGTAGACTTAGGTTTTTAGGCTTAATCGTGTTAAAAATTTACTTCTATTTTCAATAATCAACAACTTAATATGGTATAAGAGCTAAATTCGATTATGGCCAAAGTTGTGATACACCAAAAAAAAAAACCAATTACCACGTAATCTCATGAAATTCGTTCGTCTAGTGAAACTTCAAAACCGTAAAACACATAGGGCTAATTAGTTTCTTAAATTCGTTATTGTCCTGTCTTATTTTTCTCTTCCAGCTTTTGTGTGTAGTTGTGTACCACTTTCCTTTTGTCTTTCACACATGGAAATTCCACACAGTATTACCCCCACGGTAATACCGCATCACTCCTTCGCACCAACATCACAGTGCATGCCACTATGAAACACCAAAATCTCAACCACCACAAGCATTAGGCTTTCACCATTCTCGCTGAGCATTATTGTGTGTCTGCGCAAGCCTCAATTGGGCAAGTTTGCTAGGAGGGAGCGGGTATTTAACTTAGAGATATTATGACCTAAAAGACACAAAAAAGCCCAAGACACCCAAACCTATTGTAGCCCCATGTACTTATCGAACAAACTTACTAACCCTAGGTTAGTTTAGGTTTAGTCTAGGATTTAGCCTAGGCTAGTTGAGGTTTAGTCTAGGATTTTCTCATAATCATTTTATTATAACACACTAGTTTAATAGTAAAGATGTACAATAAGTTTTCATTATTGGATGTAGATCATTAGCTCAAACCATGTTAAACAATTAAACTCTTACTTCTCGCTTTTCACTCAATAACTCTAACATGGGCTAACTAATTCTATTATGTCATATTAATGAAAGTGTGACTATTGAGCATAAGTACGTTTTTGTTCATTAAATAATTGAAAAAAAAAAAAACACTTAATATTGTTCCTTGGCCTTAATTATGAAAAAAGCTTTTGTAAGGAGTTTATCCCATTGACTTTAAGTTGCCAGGAACTTCGTCTTTCCTTTTTTAAAATTAAATTCAATACTTTAATATGGGGTATAGACTTCGAGTAATTCTAACACCCCAATATTTTTTTTCTATAATTTTTTTGCAACTTTAATGTGGTGGATTATGAGTAGTTATCTCTCATTTTCACATATACTTACTTATTTTTAATTTACCATTCACAGTCCACCAAATTATAGTCGTAGCAAAAAAAGTTGTAATTATAGATTTTCTTATAGAAATCACTCTCTCTTATTGTGATAACGACTAGCACACCATGAGCTTATCCAGAAAACATGCTTTATTGTGGTCTCATTGGATAATTCCAGGATAAGAACCAAAGGTTTGTGGGAGAAATATAATAGCAGCCCTCTTTGTTTCCCTTTCAAAGTTTGGGCGAGAATAAAACACTGAGTGACACACACTGACACACACACACGCACACGCACACGCACAAATAAAACAACAAATACAACCAACAACCCTAGTATGTAATTATAAACATAACCAGTATCCTTAATAAAAATTATAATAATAATCATCATAATGATAATGGCCTCAAGGTCAGTAGGACATGTACCTTTCCTGCTATTAATATCACCTACCTCACACAAAATGTTGCACTTTGTTGTTTTCGTTCCTTTCAATTAATGGGGTCATTAAGTCAGAGAGCATAAAACCTTAATTAAACTAGTACACATCCGTTCCTTCATTTAGATTGGTTTACACGCTAAGCAAGCAAACAGTTCAAGGCTTCCCAATCAAATTGCCAAGTGATAAAGTTAAATAATGCTATCAACTTATGCTCCTATTGTTACCCACCCACATCATAAGACAATTCCTTTTTTGTTTTTAATTTTTAATTTTTTTGGAAGAAGATTGAGTTTTCAGTCTAATTAAATATCTATCCCAAGTCCCAACAACTGGTTTTTCAACTTCATAACCAATCCAGTTTTCCAGCTTCTTTTCTTAGTAAATACATCTTTGATACAAACTTGCACGGAAAAATATTACAAAAAAGAAGATATTAGTTTTAACCACTTTTGAGCTTACTCATGCCGGTGAGTATAGGCTATCGTGTTTGACTTTCTCTGATCAAACTATTAGCGGTTTTTGACTACTCCATCTCCATAACTAGAGACATCAAGCTCTTTTTTTAGGGTCTAGCAGGAAGCATTACGATCACACAGTGCATGCAACATCCATCACTTGATTCATGTAACTAGCCACTTTCCAATCCATTTAGTCCCTCTAGAATTAATTTTTTGTACAAGTAAAGAAAAAAATTGGTTAGCCGTTGACATCATTGATGACTTAATTCAATTTTATAAGCCTAATTTTGCCACGAGACAGTGGCACTGTCACTTGTATATCAATATCTGACTGGTATGTAATGACAACGACACCGTCCAATTAGATTTTTTTATTACCGACATTAAAACAGACTAACCCGGTGACCAAGAATTATCAGGGAAAAGTTAATTAACGCCTTGAATTAGTCATAAAATATTAAAGTCCAATTAAAAATCTAGAAGAAGCTCGTATATATATATATATATATATATAACAGCCAAAGCTTCTTACTTCATGTATTGTCACTCTGACCTCACCATGAATATTTCGCATAAGCGGATGTCAACCGTAGCTAGCTTATTAAATAATTGCATAATGCTCTCATCATCATTGATGGTTCCATTAGCTCGTGTTGGTGCTAAAAGTGGATTCGTTTGAATTTTCTATGCCTTTTCACTTTCAGTGATGGAGGTTGTGCACTAATGGTGGGACGAATATGTCACACCGGATAATGTTGTTGAAAGATTTCTCTTTGTACCTTACAAATTACCAATTCCCATCTTTGTCTAGAGCTCACTATATCATCTAAAAGACTTTTTTTTTTTTTTTTTTTAATAAATTTAATAGTTGGGCAAATGAGATTTGAATTATAAATACCTCTGTTAGAAACATTGGAAACTGTCAAGTGAACAAAAAAATCATTTACTAAAATTTATTGGAGAAATGAATTCTCGTTTCACATTGGAGTTTCAAAAAAGAGGGAGTTGAAGAAGTTTATTGTCGTCACTGGAAATGGAAAGGTATGAAAAAAGGCTAGAATTTGCAAGCGTTAGAGGTCTAAGTCTAACTGTTAGCTCATAATTGTAAATTGTCAACTTTATTCTAGCTTTAAAGTCTTTGGATGGACAGGTTTCAGAAGATAAGAGCAGCACCGACCCGTTTATTAATCCAAGATCATGCCACATTGTCATGTGCCTGCAGACATGTGCATAACGTGGAATTGAATGGTTTCACGCACCATAAGTCGACTCATTGGGCCACTAACACATTAGGCAGTTTCACCAAAGTAAAGAGTAGACTAGACTTCCATAATAGGGTATGTCTTCTCCTCTCTAGACACAATATTCATGAATATTAGTGGCGGTGACAAGCATTAACAAGTTAAGGTCCACCACCATAATTCCAAATTTCCCATTTGAAATGGTCTTGGGTACTTCATATACCTTCAACTAGATCCAAATCCAGTTTGTTGTATGTCTTCCAATCCTACTTTTAAGTCTTTAACCACCCATCATACACCAAGAAAAATCTATAAGTACAGAAAATTTGATACACAAATTGTTAGTAATAAATAAAAGGATAATGTTAATGGTTAGTCCAAATGAGAATTAGTATAAGTTTCCTAACTCAATTGATGTCAAAAATATTTCAATTGTTTAGTGTATCTTACTCTTATAGACCATAATCAAAAAATCACATTACAAAAATTGAAAAGATAAGAAAACAAAACAACAACATTTGTATTTTTTTCCTTCTTTTTTTTTTTTTGTTTTTTTTTTTTTTTTTTGGTAAGGGAGGAAGGGGCTTGGGAAAATTAAGAACAATATCCCGTAGCAATCTGATGATCTACTCAATTGTTGACTTTGAGGATTCTAAGGACTAATGCGTTCTCGTAGCGTTGCCGTTGGTATACGTAATTACTAAACACCAAAGACTTGAACTGGATTTGGAAATTATTGCTCAAAAAAAGAAAAGTATTGCTCAAAGCCACATGAATATTCGTCATCTTCTTGGTGTTGGAGCAAATAGACTTATACGTATTTGGTCATAGAAGGCTGTGCAGTGTGGCAATGGTACAGTTGGGTTCAGTTTCCCCTCTGGTCCGGTGGCTCTATTTTTTGTGGAGCAATTAGAGAAAGAGAGAGTGAGAGACAAAGAAAAAGATAAAAGGGAAACAGAAAGCAATATAATGAAATTTATTAAAAACAAATGGTAAATTCATACATACTTAATTGAGTTTTGAAAGATTTTTTAAAGTATTTGCTTGTTATTGGGAATATAAAGTAAGTGGAACTTTTTTATAAAAAAAAATTTGAGAAGGAAGTTAGTGAAAACTTGGGGAGTAAATAATTAGATATGTTCAAGTTTGTTCAAGAGAACAAATATTAAAAAAAACAAAACAAAAAGTAACTTTCTTTAATAGAAAAACCATTTGTTAGTAAATAGCTTTTTAAATTTATCTAATATTTAAGAGTTTTAAAATTAATAATTTTATATGTCTAATCCTATTATTTTGTGTTTGGGCTTCCTTGTATATTACAACATGAGAGAACTCATCTAAGATTTTTTTTTTTTTGGTATAGGACTGGTCTATAATATTTTGAGCATTTATATTGGTGGAGGCAAATAAGTAAAATACTAAATTTAGCAGCTAAATATAACAAAAGTGGAACAAAAGGCTAATGCATCAATGGAGCAAAAGCCATACTTTTTTGGCTGTTGAGCTATAGTGCACAACCAAAGATGGCTATGCATTGTTGCTAAAATGGTAAAAAAATATATTATTTTATTGTATTGGTAGTGGTGGTGGTGATTATTGTTTATTGTAGTAGATATATTATCTTATTATGTTGTTTATATTATTTTATTATGTTAAATGCTAAAATAAAATTACTTATGATGGGTGTATGTTTTGAAAAGTGGGGTAATAAAATAGATAAAATAAGATGCTAAATTGTTAAAGTTTTAGCACCATCGATGCTAACGCTCTTAGAGTGTCTGAGATACAGACAAGCCAAGCCTGTTCAACAATTGTACATTTTCACACGCTCTATACACCAATACTAGTATATACTGTTTTCCCGAATCCGTTAGCAATGATACAACAGCTGAGACAGAAAGGCTGCAACATGAAAATGCAGCTTATTACCATTTTCAAAAATGCAAAGCCTAACATTCTGGACTTTTCGTTCCCAAACACAGGGCCCAATGGGTTTGTAGATTGTAAAATAAAAAGGCCCTAATGACATGGGAGGATTTTTAAATCCAGGCCTTCCAAGTCGGCTTATTTGGATATTTAGGTTGACAACTCTTATTGGAAAAAATTGTTATGTCTACATCGGTGGAATTGGTGGAGATACTTGCTGCTAGGAGGGCTGTCCAGTTACAGTAGAACTCGGCTATCAGCAAGCCATATTCGAAGGGGACTCGGGACTGGTCTTCAAAGCTCTTTCAGAGGGGGTCCAATCTCTCTTGCCTCTTGGACATCTTGTTGACTTCATGTCTATTGCAGGCTTATTAAGAGCCTATTTCTTCTCTCACACTAGGAGGCAGGGCAATTGTGTTGCTCATGTCAATTTTGTTCATAATTGACACATTAGTTTGTTAGTTTTTTTGGGTAAGATTAATAATATCTTTAACATTTCCAACTTAATAAAGATTGGTGGGCTGATCAAACAAAACTAAAAATATGAGTTTTTGTGTTTGAGACTTTTCTTAGTGTTGAGTTAAGATAGTTTCACCCCGGTTAATTAATTCAATTACCCAAATTGATTAATTAGGTTCAATTGCATGCAAAATGTGAAGGCACTAACAAATCACCAAGAATAATAAGTGTAGCGGAAAATAAATTGAACACGGTGATTTGTTGACAAATAAGGAAAACCTCACAAGGCAAAAACCTCACCGAGTGATTTTAAGGTCACAACTCCTAAGAATCCACTAATCAACAATTAAGCAGTTACAAGTATAAAGAATCTTACTAACTACTCTGGCCTATCCCGAAATACTAATTTACAGTTGAACCTTTGCTCCAATACCCAATTGGACTTGATATTATAGTAGCCTTCTTTTCTTTGATGCACAAACCTCCAATTTGTAACTAACCCTTTGCATAGATCCCAGTACGTGACTAACTCCAGCAACTTGAACAAATGTTGTTGGCTGCAAAGTTCTTCACTTCATCAACAATGAAAATCAGGAAGCACTCGGTTACAAAACCTTATGAAGTATGTTGAGGTCCAAAAAATCACAACACTCAAGCCCAAAGAAATAAGCACAAGGAGCTATGGAAAATGAAAAGAAATGGTAAGCCCAAAAGGCTTGAAGCCCAAAAACATAAAGAAAAAAGACAAGCCCGGAAGTTTATGAGAAAAGAAGAAAGAAAAAGAAAAGAAGCCCAGATCATAAGATTGAAGAATTACCAGCTGAGTCGGGATCCTCAGAGGCTGCCAAAAGGCTCGGGATTCCCGAGGCGTGTAGCACAGTCAAGAAAGGATTAAGACAGCTCAAAGGAAAAAGACAAAAGAACACAAGAAACAGAGGATGGGCACGTCCTTCTCAGGTACTAGAGATCCAATAAGAAAAGAAGAAAACCTGGAGTGAATTCTCATAGCGCAAGTGGACGGTACCCCGGGGAACCAGAATGAAGGGGTATAAAAAAGGGAGTAGCGGCAAAGGACTTTCGAACCGGCAAAGTAGGATTCTGCCCATTTGAGAAAAAAGATAAAGAAGAAGGATGGCCAAAAGCTGAACCGTGAAGAACGTGACCTCAGCGCACTCCGAAATAGGTAGTCAGCCATGGACTTTCGAAGAAACAACACTAAAAGGAAGAAAAGAATGAAGAACAGAGAAAACTGAACCTTTTGGGTAATGGGCATAACACAGGCTCTGGTACCCAGGGGGCAAAACAGGGGAATCAATAGTTTCCCGGGACTCCAGAATAACACTATAAAAAGGGGGGAAAGATTGCGAAGAAGGTATAGAAAAAAATTTACAACAGAATCATTGAGAAAGTTCTGTCGAGAAGAAAACTCAGAGAAATTAGTAAATTATCTCCCAGTATCCCAGAAATAGCCACAATAGCATATACTCGGATTCAAAAAGAATCAAACTTTGCAAGTCTTAGAGGCTTGAATAGCCATCTAAGACTGTAATTTTTGAGCTTACTTGAACCTTGTATTATGTCTTAGTGAGCACACTGTAATCATAATAAAGAAAATTCAATGAAGCATTACTTATTGATTTGATGATCCCTAACCATTACTTTGTACATTTACTGTTTGTTTTTACATTATTTTTGCTGTTTTGATTGTTGTTCAATACAAATATCCTCGTTTGCTAGTTTATGTGTATTGTAGGAAGTATGCCCTGTGCACCACTTGATTCTTAAACAGCCCTTTAGCTGCGGTGAATTAAAGCCCAGTCCACCAAACTACAACTATTTGGCCCAGGATCCTTGGGCTTGAATGCTAGAGAAAAAGCACTCTCACATTTTGGCAACTTCACTGGGGACTGGGTAAAGAAGAGGGAAGAAGCAATCCCTTCGCAGAGCATGCCTCCAAGACAAAGGAACAGCAAAGGTACTAATACGCCACCTGCAGCCTCCAAGCCCGTGGGAGAAAACGAGGTAGCTTCTAGACAAAGAGGCGAGGTACCTTTGGTAGAGCAGGAGGTCGTGTCAGGACAAAGGCACGCAAGACAGAAACTAGACCCCATGGCTCGAATGACAGCGATGTTGAAGGATCTTGAGCAAGAAGTTCGCCTTCTCAAAGAAGGCAGGCCATAGGAAATCAGAGACAATGTTCCCCCTGTTGGTAACCAAGACAGAACTCAACCAAAAGGAGGGTCAGCAGTGGGAGGGAGAACCAACCCCTAGTACTTAACACTGGCAGATGTCAGTGCCCTCCTGGAGTAAGAAAGGGACAAGCTTTTGAGGATCCCCAAGCAATTCTCTTGGGATCCCCCTTTCCTTCCAAAACTTCTTGGCAAGCCATACCCCAAGGGGTATGAACCCCCAAAGTTCCATCTTTTTGACGAAAGAAATGGAAGCGCTATGGAACACGTGAGTAGGTTCATTCACATTATAGGCCCCTACGCATGAGATAGAGAACTATGTCTAAGAGAATTTGCTAAATCCTTAGTGGATAGGGCATACACTTGGTACACCACGCTGAGACCTGGGTCCATTAAAACCTGGGATGAAATGATGGAGAGATTCTATTCTAAGTATTACCCCGGTGAGGACAAGATGACTTTCCAAAACCTCTAGATGGTAAGGCAGAGGCCTGGGGAGGATTCCGTCCAGTTTATTAAAAGGTTTGAAGATGTGTCCCTCGATTGCTATGGGGATCATGAAGAAAAAGAACTTGTAGAAACTTGTATATCCAATATGCTTTTCGATTACAAACTTAATCTCAAAAATCTATGCATCGCACAGTTTGCTGACTTGTTACAGAGAACTAGAAGGACAGCACAAACTATGAGGACAAAAAGGATGCCAGTATCCCAAGCCATGACAGCATCAGTGGGAGAGAAAAGGAAGAGGCCTGACTGTAGGTGTTCGAGGAACCACCAGTGATCCCATGTACAGCTGAGAAGTTAAACCATGTCCGGGACAAATGGATTGGAGATGGAGTTTTTAGGCCATTTACTGTGTCCAGGTCGCCAACTGAAGAAGAAAGAAAGAACCCTTTGTTTTGCAGTATCCATAATTATGTCAAGCATTCCACCAAGGATTGCTGGACCTTCCATAGACTCTTCTACAAAAAGTTAAGAGAAGGAACCCTGTAGCCCACTCAAAAGGAGCCAGAAGTGCAGAAGAACCCCTTGCCTAATCACAAAGGGAAAGGGATGGTAGCGATAGTGATCCATGGGAACCCGGTAGAAGTAGGAGAATCTGAAGGATCCTTCCACCCAAGCACAGTTAGGACCCTCTAGAAGAATCCCAAGTTCAGGTCATTATTCAACCAATTGGGATTTGGACCAGAAGCAAGAAGGGTGACCACAGAGTCTCTCATGAGTATAGCAGCAGATTTGGGAATGGAATGTTTCACAGCAGAGTCACATGCTAGTCGAGCTTTCCTGGAGACAACCAATGCAATAACTTTCACCGATGAGGACATGGAGGTTGAGCATCCAGACCACTATAGGCCTCTTTATCTAATGGCCACCATAAATGGTGTCCAAATCAAAAGAGCATTGGTGGACACAAGGGCATCACTTAACCTCATAGCCTTGAGTACCCTGGAAGCTGTGGGCCTGGTCGACAGAAGGATCCTGGGGGCTCCCATGGAGATAACAGGATTTGGAGAATCGGTGGAATCAACTGAAGGGTATGTGCAGTTGGCCTTGAGAGTAGAACCAATAGTGGCCCTGACAAGGTTTCATGTAATTAATGCAGAGGTATCCTACCATGTATTGTTGGGATGCCCATGGCTCCATAAACACCGCCTTATTCCGTCTACGTACCATCAGTGCATTAAAGGGAGATTGAACGGGAGGCCCGTGAGGATCCCTACTAACCGTAACCCTTTCAGCCAGGGAGAAATGAACTTTGCATAAACAATGTTTTACGATTAGTTAAAGCCAGATGATGAGAGCCCCATGCCAGGTACTCTAGGGGCACCTATCTTGGAAGAAGAAGAAGAAGGAGGAAAGGGCACTCGTGACCTGAGAAACCTTCTGGAAAGAAAAAGGCAAAAGAAGGAGCTCAGCTCTTCAGGATCCCGAGAATGTGTGGTGATGCGAGAACCTGGAGGAAGGTTAATTTATCGTCTGTGAAGGTGCGCGGAACCTGAATGCATCACGTATAAAGGTCCTGGACCACCAAGTTGCATGATGGCCTAAGAAAAAATCCCAGAGGAACCAGTCAAGGAAGCCCAGATTCAGCCTAACGAAGAATTAAAGGAAATAAATTTGGGATACAAGCTGGGACCCCTAAAGCCTGCCTTTATTAGCAGTCAGCTGATGGCACAAGAAAGCGAACAATTGGTGACCTTACTCCAGAAGTACAGAGGTGTGTTTGCATGGACCTGTGATGAAATACCTGGTTTAGACCCGGGATTGGTAGTTCATTCTCTTAACGTGGACCCAGGAATATGACCAGTAGTCCAGCCGGCTAGGGTCTTTCACACTAAGGTAGAAGCTCAGATAATTCAAGAAGTCAAAAAGCTGCTAACAGCTGGTTTTATCAAACTTATCCAACACCCCAAATGGCTTTCCAACATAGTACCTGTGAAAAAAAAAATGGTCAAATCCGTTATTGTGTGGACTTTCGCAACCTGAATAAGGCATGCCCAAAAGATGAGTTCCCCTTGCCCAATATCAACCTCCTTGTAGATTCAACTGCAGGAAGCTCTATGTTCTCGTTTATGGATGGGTACAGTGAGTACAATCAAATTTGCATGACTGCTAAAGATGCAGAGAAAACAGCTTTCACAACTCCAATCGGAAACTTTTATTACACTGTAATGCCTTTTGGCCTAAAAAATGCGGGGGCTACGTACCAGCGAACCATGACAGCTATCTTTCATGACATGATGCATGAGGAGATGGAGGATTACGTAGATGATATTGTGGTCAAATCAAAAACTAGAACAAGACACCTTCGGGTACTTGAACAAGTTTTTGAAAGATGCAGGAAGTACAAACTACGCACGAACCCTATGAAATGTGCCTTCAGGGTGTTTACTGGAAAGTTCCTTGGGTTTCTAGTACATCACAAAGGCATAAGTGTAGATCCAGCCAAAGCCACAACCATCGCCACAATGAAAAGACCGACAACGGCGAGGGAGCTCAAAAGCTTCCTGGGAAGGGTCTCCTATATTTGGAGATTTATGCTTGGGTTAGCTTCAGTAACGACAGGTTTATCCAAACTGTTGAAAAAAAAAACTGAGTTCACCCGGGGAACGGAACAACAGGAGGCCTTCTAAAGGATTCAGCAGATCATGAATCATTTACCTACCCTCCAAGCGCCAGTGCGTGGGCGACCTCTGTTACTGTACTTAGCATCAAACTTCCAGGCAATAGGAGCCTTGCTAACACAGGAAGATGACTATGGGAACGAGCAACCTATTTATTACGTAAGCAGGACACTTAAAGACGCCGAGACCAGGTACCCCAGAATAGAGAAAGCCTGCCTAGTAATTATCTACGCATCCCAAAGGCTAAAAAGGTATTTCTCAGCTCACCAGATCCTTTTGGTGACTAAGTCCCACCCCATAAAGGCACTCTTACACCAGCCCCTTCTCACGGGATGGATAACACAATGGCTAGTCCTACTCTCTCAATATGACATAAGCATCAGAACCCCCAAGGCTGTCAAAAGCCAAGCCATAGTAGATCTGCTGGCTCAGTTCCCAAGAAAGGAAGAAAGCCCACTGAGTGAAGAAATCCTGGGTGAGGTGGCAGTGACAGAGATCCCAAGAAAGAAATGGACAATGAGATTCTATGGGTCAGCTACAACAACTTCAAATAGGGTAGGAGTCGTACTAAGCTATGAGAATGGGGACACCATACCCTTGTCTTTCAAGCTTGGGTTCTCATGCTCTAATAACACAACTGAATATGAGGCGTACTTGACCGAGCTGACTCTAGCGCTCAGTATAGGAGTAAAGCATATGAGAGTATTGGGAGACTTCAATCTTGTAGTTTCCCAGGTGAAAGGTAACTTTGCGCCAAGAGAACAAAGTTTAGCAGCCTACAGGACTTGGGTGCAAAGGCTGGAGCTGGAATTCCAGACCTTTAGCATAGAGTACACTCAAAGAAGTGAAAATAGGTTTACTGATGCGCTCGCCACCTTGGGATCCCAAATACCATTCAAAGGAAGGGACACGCTGGTAAGGATAGGGAAGCAAGAACATTCTATCATAAGGATCCTCCAAGAGATGTACCCTGAAGAGTCCAAGCAGTGGGACTGGAGGAGCGAAGTCAAAGAAAAAATGAAAAACGCAGGATCTAGAGGGAACATCAAAGAACTGAAGGATTACACTCTAATAGAAGGGGAATTGTACAGAAGGCTGCTTGGAGGAATCTTATCCAGGTGTATCAATAAGATGGAAGGAAATTTGAAGCTAGAAGAACTACATACCCAAGCCTGTGGGATCACAGAAAAGATTAGCCTATATAGAAGAATGCAACGTTTGGGATACTACTGGCCGAATATGAACAAAGAGGCAGCAACCATACAGGAAAAATGTCAAGAGTGTCGGCTTGCGATAGATAAGGAAGAAAGCTATGCTGTGTTTGTTGCAGAAGATTGGAGAATTTCCTTCATAGAATACTTGGCTCAAGGGATCCTACCAACTGATAGGACACTAGCCCACCAGCTCAAGAAACTTGCAGACAGGTACTTCTTACAAAACGGGATCCTATTCAAAAGGGGATACAGTGGGGATCCCTTAAGATGCTTGCGGCCAAGAGAAGTTAGAGAAGTAGTCAGGGAAGTCCATTTCGGTGATTGTGGGAGTCACCCGAGAAAAAGAAGGCTCTATAAACAGTTATTACTGTTGGGATATTGTTGGTCAACGATGAAAAGGACTCCGAGGAGTTAGTCAAAACCTACCACGCCTGTCAAGTCCTTGGAGATGCGATCCATACTCACCCAAATATGTTGTAGGATATGACAACACCATGGCCTTTTCACACTTGGGGGCTCAATCTCATAGGGCCTATAAACCCTCCATCCAATGCTTACATATGGATCTTAGTAGCCACAAAGTACTTTACAAAGTGGGTAGAAGCCATCCCTTTGAAAAAAGCCACTAGATCAGCCGTAGCAAACTTCATTTGAGAACATATCATTACAAGGTTCGGGATCCCCAAGAGATTGATCAATGACAACGAGACCCCGTTCATAAATAAAGACATGAAGGGGTTGACTGAGGCATATTACATCAAGCATAGAAGGTCTACCCCATACTACTCACAAGGAAACGGCCAAGCTGAGGCCACTAATAAGGTGATATTGAAGATCCTTAAAAAGATGAAGCACGAGTATGGAGGGAAATGGAGTGACTATTTGGCATATGTACTTTGGGCATGCAAGAGCTCTGTAAAAACAACCACGGGATTTTCGCCATTTTCTCTAGTCTATGGAATATAAGCTATCAGCCTTGTGGAATTAGTTGTTCCTACACCAAGAGTGGTCCTTGAAGAAAGCCAAGAAGAAACCGAGGACGCAAACAATGGAAGGAGATTGGCAAATCTAGAAGGGGTAGAAGAAGAAAGAGAGCTAGCCAAAAGGAGAAGCCAGAGGTACCAGTAAAGAATGGCTAAAGCATATGCACAAGTAGTATGCCCAAGAACTTTCACTGAAGGGCAGTTGGTACTAAGGATGGCAGAACACGTAAGGAGGAACCTTCTGGGACCCTCCAAATTCGCCCCAAAATGGGAAGGACCCTACATCATCAGGACAACTCATGAAAGTGGGCATTACTACCTTACAAAAGAAGATGGGACAGTCTTGACAGAACCCATAAATGGGAAATGGCTGAAACAGTACTATACATAAGAAAGAAGGGGTCTCAGCATGCTAGGATCCTTTTGCCAACTTCACAACTCGCTAAGTGTTTTTCTTTTATCATTTCTTCGCTTTTGTTATGAATTCTTGTCTAAATGATTTTGTTCAGGAACCTATGATAGAATGACACTCTGTGGTCCGTACTATCTTTAATGACTTTTCCTATGTTCCTTAAATAATGACCATATTTTAATGAAGTTTTCTTTTTTCCTTCAGCCTTTGAGTCTTAAATATTGCAAAGTCCAAGTTTGGACAGAATTGAGGAAGGATATCTGGGTCAAGACAAAAAAAATATAAATACATTTTGACACATGACCCAGGATCCACCTCACAGATGATTTCAAATACCCCACAAATAGTTTCAAGTGCATGGTCTAGGATCACGGGCGAAAGTAAGTGCCCAGGATACCTAGCCCAGCACTTGACAAAAAGGGAACCTGTCAAGTTCATGAACTGTGACCATATCTAATATATATATATATATATATATATACAAAAAAAAATGGGATACCCAGTGTACTCAGTTCAGTACTTGCGCAACAAAGTAACCATCGGGTACCTGATCCAGGACCTACAGTAAGGCTTGTAGGAACCATGGCCCAGGACTCAGTAAGAAAAAGAGAAAAGAGGGGAAAGAAAAGCAATGTATCAAAAGGAAACAAGCAAATCCACATGCTATTAAGAGAAATTAGAAGCAGTCTTGAAACACAAACACTGAGAAACAGTTTTAAAATGCAAAGAAGTAGCCTCGAAACACAAACACAAATCTATTCAAAAAAAAAAAAAAAAATAGAAACTTATACAACCCCAAATTGTTTATACGCATCTAAAAAGGGAGAGGGGAAAAGCTAGGAAATGAGGCCGGCCAACAGGGAGCCATCTGGAGAAATAGCAGGCACAGCTGAAGAAGAAAGAACTCTCTGCCTTTTGACCTTCAAATCTTGCAAAGCCTTGTGAGCACGAGCCAGAGCTTCCTCAACAACAGCAATCTCAACATCTATACTCTTGGAAGCCTGCCTCTGGAACAGCACGTGGGCCAGTAGGCGCAAATGATCCAGCAAGAAGGACAGGTTGAACTTAGCCTCTAGAAGGTCCTGAACCACTCCCTTCCACTCCAAAAGCTTTTCTTCAGATAAGGAGTCTACAAAAGAATCTCTCAAAGAAATCAGCATAGCACACAGCAATTCCATCAAGATATTACCCAGAAAAACACCTCCCCTAAAACCGCTGGTGAAGTCTCCATGACTCTTGAGCAAACTTTCTAGCAACGGCAAACCCTCCATAGGCACGGAGAAACGCAGGAAGCTGCCATAAGAAGACCCAAAGGAATAGAAGTGGCTAGCAAGAAGGCTGTTGAACTCCATAAGATCAAAACGAGCTAAGAATGTGGAAAGCCTTGAATCAAGATCTAAAGAAGCCATTCCTAGAACGTCTCCCATCACTGTATCCCCACTTGCAGGAACTGGAGAACCTTCAGCCTTTTGGTTTGTTTGAAGATCAGTAATCTGAACGGATCCCACAACTCCCTCAGGAACAACAAACTTAGAATCCCTAACACCTGTATCAACACTCACAAAAAGGGGAAAAATAGACTTAGTTCAAAAAAAAAAAAAAAAGGGGAGCGGCAAAAAGAAAGAGAGAAGGAAAAAGAGCAAACCAGTATCAGCCTCCTAAGGTGGAACTTCCTCCTCCTGCTCATCTGGTTTCTTGGAAGATTCTAGGAAAGGACACAGAGCAAGTTAAAGAAAGGGTGAGGAAACTGTGGCAAAACAACTAAAAGAAGGTAGAGATACAGGCGGCTTCGCCATAGAAGAAAAAGGCGGGGAAAAGGTGTAGAAAAAGAAAGAAAGAAAAGGAAACACAGTAAGAACGATTTACACTCACCTTCAGAATCCTCTGATTCCAAAGAAGAGGCAACACTAGGAACAGATCTCACACTGGCTTGACCTAAAAGGAGAAAGGAAAGAAGGAACTCAAAAAAGGGAAGGAGAGAAAAAGGGGACAAAAGAGAAATAGAGTTAAACAATATTATAAAGGGAAATATGGCTCACCTGTTTGTTTAGATAGAGGCGTGCCTTCCAAAGTTTCTTTACTTAACACTATCTGAGGAAACACAGTTTTGATGGGACTGGGAGTCCGCTCAAGCTGAGGACTTTGGGATGCAGGGAGTTGGGAAGCTTCAGGATCCTGAGTAGATTGGACACCCTGCATTGGCTGCCCGGTCTCCTCAGCCATGCCACCACTAGGGGGCTCCTCCTCCATACCTGGAAACGCAACAGAAAGGGCTGTAACCGTCTCTTCCTCCAGAACCCTACCAGCCATGGGAGGAGACACCTCCACCTAAAAAAAAAGGGAAGACAAGCAATAATAAGTGAAGACAACAGGGTGTCACAAACACACAGTACCAGAGAAATGAATAAGAGCAAACAGAGAGGTGTGAATAAGGAAAGGCCATACCACATCATCACTGGACGACTGACTTCTACCTTTCTTGAAGTCCGATTTGCGTTTGGACTGCAAAGGAAACAACCACTGATTAGCTAAAAGGAGGAAGTGACTGCAACAATAGTGACAAATATAAAAGAGAGAAGAAGGAAAGAGGTCTTGCCCTTCTCTCTCTCTCTAAAGATTCTTTGAGGGTCTTTTGTTTACTACGAGTACGCCCAGAGGGTCCTAAGGGGGGCTGAGATACAAAATCAGAGAATCTCAAAGGACCATGGACTGAAGAAGTCACAGGAATCTAGGAAAAGAAGACTCTACCTTAGTCTTCTTCCGGGTCCTTGTAGCCAAAGGTTGCCCGACTTCCTTTCCCTCCAGAGTCACCAGTTGTTTCTGGGATTTCTTAGTCTTTCTCTTTTTTGCCTTAGGACCAGCCTTCATGCCCTCTGTACTTTCTTCAACATTAACTGCTTTTAATTTTTCCGGCCTAATCCCTTTCTCCTTGCCTTTACCTGCGGGAGTAGCAACGCCTATTGTCTCTATTGCACCTTTCTTAATGGGTACCCCGGAAGAAGTACCAATAATAAGACCACAGCCCGACCAAGTTGCTGGAAAATCCTGTGCATATGTTACCCAGCCTCCCCTGGAGGCATGCCATTCCGCGAACCCCGTCTTACTACTTACAGCAGTAGAAACAATTCCAGCAGTAGGCAAGGATAAGTGTTTATTGGATGTTGGAGCAGAGGAAATACTAAGATTAGGGATTTCCCTAATTATGCCAGAACCAATGTAATCAACAAAAGATTTTTGTATTCTCCTCCAGTAGCCAGTATAGCCATTGGAGGCAAAAACTCCTCTCTGGGAATTAGGCATTGCAAACTGAGGGCTCCTCTGCGACCAATAGGAGAAGGGCTGCAGTCTTAAAAAAGGATCCAAAGAGGGGAAAGACGGTACTATATCTTTAAAAACTAGGAGAATATCCTGATCGAAACCGAACTACCGAAATAACCGGTGTGCCGAGTAATGAGTATACCTTGGGCTACTCGAAGAAGGCACAGGAAGCCAAGAGGGACTAATGCAAGCCAGGTAGGCTAAACTACCCTCATTACCGCGGCGCAAATCAAAAGTATTTCCTATAGAAGTTAGAAAAGAAGACAACACAGAGTCGCAAGCAAAGCCAGGACCAAACTCCTGGGGAGATCTCCAGTGTAAATTTCTTGCTTGATCAAACAACTCAACCAGGTTGAGACAACCACCTTTCAGACTAATCCAACGAAAGATGATGGGAAAAGTATCAGTCGAATTACCACAAAGACCCTTAATTATATCGGGAGATCCTTGGAATTTTTCCTTCACAAAACTTCAAATTCCTGCACTTAGCCAAAGTGGCTAAAGAACGATCCCACATAAATATCTGGAGAATGGCACAGTGAAGAGGTGAAGTGATCACATAGCAAGAATCACCTTCGGCTTCATCTTCGTGAAGCTGATCTAATTAGGAATAGACATGGCCCAAGAACAAGGGGGCTAAAGGGTACTAAACGCCTCAAGCCAACTTAATTGCTAACGGAAAGAAAGTAGACTTAACCCCGTACCTCGGGAACTCACTAAACAGAAATTTACTAAGCCAATATGCTAGGAAACCAGCTCGTCTGACTTCCTTATCTTTCTCACGAGAAAGGGTCATAACCCATCTCCCCCATCCTGGCCGGCTTACCACCAGGAGAAGCAGTGCGACCACCAAAATGACTAAACAACTTGTTTTCTACCTCGAGATCCTCTTCAGAAAGACTAATGTCAAAAAGATTCTCATCCGCAAACACCGGGAGAAGGAAGTTGTTGACCACATCCTCCAGGGTAATTGTCAACTTACCAACAGAAAAGAAAAAGGTATGAAGAGAAGGGCACCAATGGCGTACCAAATGCCTGAGACCCTTAGCGTCTCTGAAACCCTCAAGATTCCTGGAAATTGCCACCGCTTTCAGGATCCCAGCACGCTCCAGGCGACCCACAAACTCCTCATCAGATAGTTCCTTATCCACCCAGATGGGCCAACCTTGGATTTTCCCCTGAACGAAATCAAAGAAGATAGGCACCGCCTCTCGAAGTCCCTGCCTGATCTGAAGATCAAAAATTTCTCTAGGGTCTGGAACCTAAGCGGAACCAGCGAAACCCGCTTACCCAGAAAATACCCAAGCATGAGGGGATGGAGGAGCCTCACCATGAGACACCTGAGGGAAAGATAGACTGGGAGAGTACCAGGGTCCCATAAAGGAAAAGCCGGGGGCTCAGTGACCTCATGAGACTCGCTCTGAGCAGAACCAGAAGAGCCTTCACCCTTAGAAGGGCTAAGAGTACGCTTTCTTCTTTTTCTAGAAGAAGAAGAAGCCATTAAAGTAATGGGAATGATGAGAAAAAGGGAGGATTGAAAGAATGGAAAAGGGAAACGGGAATAGCAGACTGGTTGAAAAAAGAGAAAAGAGACCTAAGAATGAAAGACTCAGGGAAGCAAAGAGATAATGTGAAACGCCCGCAATAAAGGCACAAAGAGCAGTTGGAGAAGACAGTGTATAGAAAGACGCGCTAGTTGCCAAAATATTTAATTTTGAAGAAGAGATTAATTAGCAGTTATTAATGGAAGTTACGGGGAACGAAAAAGGTGGGTAAAGGAAGTTTTACTCGAAATACTCAACTGCCACGTCCCATGTAAAGGAGAAATTACAAAATAAAGAAACACGACACGCAGAAAAGACCAAGACATCCAAAAAGCAGCAAGAAAGGCCTGGATCCTGAAGAAGGAAGAAGGGAACCCAAGGATAATTAAAAGGAAATCCTAGGAATCTAAGAAACCTTGAATTACTCACGCGTGGGCTTCAGGCAACCCACAAGCTCGGGGGGCTAAATGTTGAGGTCCAAAAAATCATAGCACCCAAGCCCAAAGAAATAAGCACAAGGGGCCATGGAAAATGAAAAGAAATGGTAAGCCCAAAAGGCTTGAAGCCCAAAAACATAAAGAAAAAAGACAAGCCCGGAAGTTTATGAGAAAAGAAGAAAGAAAAAGAAAAGAAGCCCAGATCAAAAGATTGAAGAATTACCAGTTGAGTCGGGATCCTCAGAGGCTGCCAAAAGGCTTGGGATCCCCGTGGCGTGTAGCACAGTCAAGAAAGGATTAAGACAGCTCAAAGGAAAAAGCCAAAAGGACACAAGAGACAGAAGATGGGCACGTCCTTCTCAGGTACCAGAGATCCAGCAAGAAAAGAAGAAAACCTAGAGTGACTTCTCATAGCACAAGTGAACGGTGCCTCGGGGAACCAGAATGAAGGGGTATAAAAAAGAGAGTAGCAGCAAAGGACTTTCGAACCGGCAGAGTAGGATTTCGCCTATTTGAGAAAAAAGATAAAGAAGAAGGACGGCTAAAAGCTGAACCGTGAAGAACGTGACCTCAGCGCACTCCGAAATAGGTAGTCAGCCATGGACTTTCGAAGAAACAACACTAAAAAGAAGAAAAGAATGAAGAACAAGGAAAACTGAACCTTCTAGGCGATGGTCACAACACAGGCTCTGGTACCCAGGGGGCGAAACAGGGGAATCAATAGTTTCCCGGAACTCCAGAATAACACTATAAAAAGGGGGGAAGGATTGCGAAGAAGGCATAGAGAAAAATTTACAACAAAATCATTGAGAAAGTTCTGTCGAGAAGAAAACTCAGAGAAATTAGTAAATTATCTCTCAATATCCCAAAAACAGCCACTATAGCACATACTTGGATTAAAAAAGAATCAAACTTTGCAAGTCTTAAAGGCTTGAATAGCCATCTAAGACTGTAATTTTTGAGCTTACTTGAATCTTGTATCACGTCTTAGTGAGCACACTGTAATCATAATAAAGAAAATTTAATGAAGCATTTCTTATTGATTTGAGGATCCCTAACCATTACTTTGTACATTTACTGTTTGTTTTTGCATTACTTTTGCTGTTTTGATTATTATTCAATACAAATATCCTCGTTTGCTAGTTTATGTGTATTGTAGGAAGTATGCCCTGTGCACCATTTGATTCTTAAACAGCCCTTTAGCTGCGGTGAATCAAAGTCCAGTTCACCAAACTATAACTATTTGGCCCAGGATCCTTGGGCCTGAGTGCTAGAGAAAAAGCACTCTCACAAAGTACAAACGTAGTAGCTTCACACAGAGCAAATAAGTCTCTTTGTCTTTGTCTTCATGTGTGACGGCTCTTAAAATAAGTCTTATAAATATCTAGGGTTATGAGAAAAGAAACCCTAAATAAATACACAAGACTAGGCCTAATTTTAGATTTGGAAATTCTAAAATTGTAATTCTCAATAGATTGAGTTACTATCGAGCAATCTATCGAGCTTCACTTTAAGTCTCGATAGCAGACATCTATCGAGCTATCTCTCAAGACTTAATGAACAACTTTTCTTCACTTGTTTCTTGGACCAATTTTCACGTCTTTAATACTTAACTTGAACAACATGTTTCTTGAAGTACTAAACACATCTTAGATCTATCCAATTACAAGTAAAGTGTATTTTGTCAAAGGACCGGTCAATTACAATAAATTATGACCCTAACACTTAGAAATAGTATGCCATAGAAGAAATTCATGATACTTGTGATTTTTCACAACTATTAAAACTCAAATTTTCCATATCATAGCACCGTTTAAAGTTTAAATTAAATTGATATTAATCTTAAGGTAGTGTTTCCCATATTTTAAAATGAAATTAGGGGGAAAATAGTTAGAGCATTCTCATCAATCTCAACAAACTAGTCTAAGGTTAAAAATATAGCCAAAAACCCACAAAAACCTACACATTAGTCTCAACAAACTAGCAAAAAATTTTGACATTCACATGGACCTCGCTACATCTAGCGATACGCTATGCTCACCACCACTAACAAAATATTTTAGGCGGAAAGGACATTTTAGTCCGTATATTTTCAAGCTATTCTCATTTTAGTCTTTACATTTTATTTTTACCGCTTTTAATCCCTATCTTGAAAAACACTTCCTGTTTTGGTCCCTGCCATTACATGAGAAACGGAGAAAGCTGACGTGACAAACGGCATGAATAAATAATACTAAATTAATATCCACATGGCCTAAATTAATAATAAAAAATGCCACGTCAGTCTAAATTAAAAAAAAAATTAATTTTTTAATTTTAACAAAATAAAAAAAATTAAAAACAAAAAATCATATGAATTGAGATCTTAGTGTGTCTTGAACAATAACAACAAAAACTCAAACCTAAATCCAAGAACACAAACTCAGAAATTAAAATTTAAAAAAAAAAAACCAGTAAATCTTTGCCGCTGAGAAAGAGAGAGACAAAAAGAAAAAAAAAATTCAAACAAAGAGAGACTCTCAAAAGTCAGATCTCATACACTGCTATGTAATAGATCTAATTATCTTCAACAATACAGAGACAAAATAATTCATAGCCCATGAAAGTTGAAGAAACTCCAAGATCGCGTACCAACTCAAATACCCTACTATTCTACACCATAGGAGTTATAATCTAACACAGAGAAGGATTTAAAACAAAAGAAAAACAAAAAAACCAATTTCTCTTCAACGTTCAACCACTGGAACGATTTTCTTTTTTAATCATTTTCCCGAGAAAATAAGATAGAAAAAACTGAAAGTAAAAAAAAAAAAAAAAAGTTGACCATTAGATCCACAATCAAAGACACAAAGCGGTGGCTTGAAGATCATCAACGATGCCGAAATCTTCATCCATCGAAGGAGGTAGATTCAGATCAAACGGCTAGATCTTACGAAACAAGGAGGTGAGAACACAGTAGTCATTGTTGTCATCATCAACCACCGAAGACGACGAGTCGCAGTCGCTACGGCAATCATTAGGTGCAACAGGGTTCACGATCTTGACCCTTGAGATCGGATTCGAAACGACCCTGGGGCCACTAAACGACTCGACCATACTGCTCATACTACTTGTCGTTGGCCTGTTGGGTTGAATCGGATTGAACTTAGTATTGGCAGAAGAGGAAAATCTGGGTTGTTCGTCTCTGATTGCTAGAAGAGTTGCTAGCTGAGGAGCGGTGAAAGGGAAATTAATCTTCGCTTTTGGACCACGCAACGACAAAGCTGCGGTGTCGTAGGCACGAGCAACATCCTCCGCGGAATCGAAGGTGCTGAGCCACACACATCTCTTCTTCCATGGATCTCGGATCTCGGCCAACAAACGACCCACGGTCGTTTCCTTACACCTCTGTATTTAACGTTGTTGTTGTTGTTGTTATCGGTCGATGTTCCTTACACAAACCAGTAAATTTCTGGGTTTGTGTTCTTGGTCTTCTTGTTCTAGACACACTTAGATCTCAATTCATATGATTTTTAATTTTAATTATATTTTTAATTTTTTTTATTTAGTTAAAATTAATTTTTTTTTTAATTTAGATACTAACATGGCATTTTTTAATGCCAAAAAACATTTTTATTATTAATTTAGGTCACGTGAACATTAATTTAGTATTATTTATTCCTGCCGTTTGTCATGTCAGCTTTCTCTATTTCTAATGTAATGGCAAGGACTAAAACTAGAAGTGTTTTTAGGATAGGGACTAAAAGCGGTAAAAATAAAATGTAAGGACTAAAATGGGAATAGCCTGAAAATGTAGGGACTAAAATGTGCTTTCTGCCAATATTTTTTATATTCTCTCTCTCTCTCTCTCTCTCTCTCTCTCTCTCTCTCTCTCTCTCATGAACCAATTAGCATCAATCGATGGTTGGCTATTGTTTTGGGGTTTAGATCGGAGTTTATGGTGGTTGCATGAGGTTTTGGGGTTTTGTAGGGTGCTTGCTAGGAAGTGCTTGCTGGGTCCTGGCCGGTGATTACTGGGTTGGTGCTTGAAGGTGGGTTTTGCCGGTGATTGGTGGGTGGCGCTCGGAGGTGCAAGATTGAAGGTGGCTTTGGCCGGTCACCAGTGGTGGGTTTGGCTTTGGTGGTGTTTAATTTGTGGTTGGTAGCTTTGATTTTGGTAGTTGCTAGTGATTGGTTGTGCGAGTGGCATGGGTTTGTGCTTTGTTTGCTATGATTGATGGTGCTTGGTGGTGATTGGTGGTGGTGGTGGTGGTGGTGGTCTTGTTAAAGGTAGATGTGATGGTGTTGCCATGTTGTTGATGGTGTTGTTGTGGGATGTGAGAAGGAAAAAAATTATTTATTCTTTAGGGAGAGAAATAATAAATTTAAATAGTTTGAAGAAATAAATATTGAGACTAATGTATTTGACTCTTTGTTGAAGTAGTAAAAGTGGAGTTTTAGGGGTTAATTTAGCTAAAATTCTAGAGAGACTGATGTAAATGCTCTTATATCTTAGTTTACAACAATAAATCTCTAATGCATTTATCTTTGTACTAATCTTTTGATTCTTTTTCCCCCTCAATCTCTTGATTATTTCACGGTTTTAAACTACAAAATTTTATTATAAGCTTAAATTTTAAATAATTAAAAGAATAAAGAAAGAAATTTGAATTCTACTTAATTTTTATTAAAAAAAAAAACCAAACAACTTTTTAAGTATATTTCTATACTTTTAACAGTTTTATATTGATTTATTTTGAGTCATCAAATTGCATGCGTGTTTAAATTTTATGCGTGTTTAAACTTTATGTATTTATATCAGACCCAAAAAAAAAAAAAAAACTTTATGTATTTATATTAAATTTCTTGAGTCAATTGTTAGAAGCTATAAATTGATTATTTTTTATATTAGATATGAATTTAGCAATCAAAACATATTACATTTTGTATGAAAATAATATTATTATGTAATTGTAGATTTTTTATTTATTAAAATGATTAATATAAATTTGAAAATAATTTTGCTTCTAATTTATTTTTTTAATCTTTCCCTCTAATCTAAAATCTTGATTCCGGCATAGGCTTCTTCCACTGTGAATGAATTTGTAATGGTATCTATGTTAGAAATTTTGCACTAATTGTAAGTGTTTACAAGTTCACTTCCCTCCCCCCACCCCCAAGGTTTTTTTAGGACTCATGAAAGTTTCTCTAGCTTGATATGGCATGACGTAATTGTTCGCAATTGTGTGTACATTTGAGAGAGAGAGAGTAATTCTTAGATGCTCCCGTGGTACGAAGAATGGTACTCATTTCTCTCATATTCATGATAGAGCTCACCATGAATATGAGAGGAGGAAGTATCATTTCACTATACTTCAGGACTACTTAAGAATTTTCCAAAAAAGAGAGAAGATGGCTACTGATCCCACCGTCCACTGCAGAGCCAGATAAGCAACAGCTTAAAGAAATGGAGATTTCCTCACATGTAGAAATGATGACATGAACAAACAGCCTTTGTTTAAACGTATTATGTTGGAATCTATACGGACCTTATCTGGAGTGCACTAAGGCCTAAAAACATGTAACAAAAACACAACCACCAACAATCTCCACCAACATATTCTCAACTTTATTGGTGAAAAATATTGTCTCTTTCATGATCTTGATCACATGGCCAGCAATCGCCTATTTCCTCAATTCTCATCCGTCAAGCAAAGGCATCCTCACATGAGCACTAAAGCATATAAGATACTGGGACTGCCCTACAGGCAGGTGATTTGCAGTACTTGCCATGTTATCCAAATAAAGTAAGCATGTACAAAATAATTGGCATGGTTTATGATCCAAGCATTCCCATGATGAAAGCACCCACAAGGGTCCAAAAAAGAAATGCCTACAATCCATCATATTTGTGTGTGTCAGTCTTTTGTGATTACAGGACTGAAATGACCATCTCATGTACAAGTGACTTTATAATGCCAATATAAAATTACATGTAAAAGTGGAAGTTGTGAATGCGATTCTATATTAAGGATAAGCGGGGTGATGATAACGAAAGAACAGAGAAAAATCTATGAGCTGCTTTTGATTAAGTTGGCATAGACATAGTGGACAATTGGATCGAGGTGATGAGTGTGGCCATATTGCGCTCTCCAATAGTGTTATAGTCACGGAAATTGGAAGTGGGGACAAATTGCGCCTCTAGGCATTATCACTTTGTCCCTCTATTGCAGCCTTAATGATGAATAGTTTTGGGTTCGCGTAGCAGGTAGCATTGTGTTTGTTCCAATTGGGACTGCTTCTAGTAAGCTGTCGATTGCCATTGAAGTACATTGTAAAAAGATCGATTATAAAAGCACAAGACTAGTAGTGCCTTTGCATTATATTCTCAAGTTGAGGCAAAATATGTACATTGCAGGAGTCTCTCGAGCAATGTTGCTTCTCGCACTTTTGCTCAGCCTAGGTTTGGTGAATGGACTGAGTGGTCATGAGGCGAAAGATGGCATTTCTCAGGTGAACACTTCATCTTCCATTCCCAAGATTCCACGTGGAAACCATGGTCTAGCTGAAGATGTACAAGCAAGAAACACCACTTCATTTGATAAACAGTTAGTCCAAAGTAACACTAGTGGAAATAGTGGTGGAGGAGGAGGAGGAGGAGGAGGTGGAGGTGGCGGAGGTGGAGGGGGAGGTGGTAAAGGTGGGGGAAGTGGTTCGGGTGGTGGAGGTAGTGGGCAAGGAGGAAAAGATAAAGGACATAGAAAGCGAAATGGTGGGGGAAGAGGCAGTGGTGGTGGTGGTGGCGGTGGCGGAGGAGGAGGTGGTGGTGGCGGTGGCGGAGGAGGAGGAGGAGGAGGAGGAAATGGTAAAGGTTATGGATGGGGTGGAGGAAGTGGTGGTGGGGGTGGTGGAGGCGGTGGTAATGGAGGTGGAGGAGGTGGAGGTGGTGGCAGTGGTGGTGGGGGTGGAGGTGGTGGAGCAGGAGGTGGAGGTTGGGGATGGGGAGGAGGCAGTGGGGGAGGCAGTGGCAAGAGTGGTTGTTGGGCTTGGGGATGTGGAGGCCGAGAAAAATCGAGTGTTCCAAAGACTGATAACAATGGTAAGACTTAAAAAGAGTGCACTTAGCATGGACAAGGGCGTGTGATTTGTGAGGATGCTTGCATGATGATGATATTGAAGCACCCACAAGCATCAATGCTGCTGCCTTATCTCTCTGTCTTTTTTTTTTTTTTTTTTTTTTTTTTGCTCATGTCTTGGCATTACTTACAGTAAATAATCTATTGCGTCAGTTAATGTCAAATATTCGAAATTCTGGGATGCCTGTTAGGCTGTTATAGAAGATAATGCTTGATATATATATATATATATATATATATATATATGCAACCACACTATTGTGTGGTAAAGTATAGAATAAAAATCTCCTATGTTTTGAATGCTTTTGAGGGTATGTTTGTTAAGTTATTATTCATTTTTTGTTATATTGTAATAAACATTTGTGTTCGCTTATAAACAATGAACTGATGAACTACAAACTAGAACATTGTTGTAATTGTGTTGGGCTGTTCTGATCGATGCTTCAGGCCCAAAGACCATTTAGCACGAACCTCTGGCTGGCCTTAGAAATGTCCATAACCTGCTCATATAAGTAATAAAATTTTATTCTTTTTTACGTAGTCTCTCTTTAATTTTAGGTTTTTTTTTTTTTTTTTTTTAACTTTTTTCCTATTATATAAAGTAATAAAATTTTATTAAAGAAAAGGAATTACCTCTTGTATACAAGATGTATACACAAGATAGTCTAATGAATTGCATAATGTGTATTACTGTTATAAGAGAGAATCTACGATGTCTAAAACACGAGATAAGATTAAGATCCAATATATGTGACCACACATCATTCTCGAAAGGTCAGGATAGTAGACAGGATCTAAATTATGATCTAGCAAGTGCTTATCACAATATACGTAAAACTCCAAATAGATTTAAGAATTCTGTATACTACAGTTTGGGAAAGTTGAGGAAGTGAATAATGATCTTACCAAAGTGATGGTGAGAAGGATTTTACATTCTCCGAGAACTTACAAACAGATTTAAGAGTTCTTTTATTAGATTTTGGAACAGTTGATGAAAAGAATAATGATTTCATCATGATTATGAAGAATGTTTTGAAGAACAAGTTCCTTGCACGTAAAGCAATTGAACCCAAACTAAAGGTTTCAAGTGGAAAGGCAGGTTGATGGTTAAAAGGTCAACCAAGTTAACCATTTAGGCCAACAGAATATCACATAAATGAGAAGAGGGAAAAACACATAAGAAAAATGTTATCAACTCACTCATGATTTAAAAAAATAAAAAATCATATGGTCATACGACTCATGCCCCAAAAAAACTTTCTTTCAATATCTTAAAAGCAATTAGGTTTCTCAATGTCTCATAAAAAAAATAAAAATTCTATTGAAAATAAAATTAGGATTCTCAATGAAATCAAGCTTCTAATAACCTAAATAAATGAGCACTAAGTATGGTAAAATGACTTGTTCAGGTATCCTGCCCTGCCCCACCCATACTGGGACATGAATAAGAATGCTTGAAAACAGAGCTGTCTTCAATTTATATCTCATTTCTAAATTTACAATAACCAAGTTGCTGCATAAGATTATTGTCAAGTGGGAGAGAGAATATCTTATTTGAATAGTGTGAGATCATAAAAAGGCACCTTCAATTGTCCTATCCTAGCACTTCTTTTTCGGGACAAGTATCCTAGAACAAAGCCAGTAGCACATCAACTGTAAGCAACTGCTTTTACTTTTGCTGCCTAATAACAGATTTTTTTTATTTTGTTTTTATTGACAGAGATATTAATCTTTTGCATATTACAATCTATAAATTTTCAATCTAACAAGCCTAATGGCAAGAAACCATAAAAACCCTGAGGAACCACCTTGTGCAAACATAAAAGGATATTAGGGTCAAACCTTGCATGGTTAGATGATGAAGGGCTGAATTGTAGCCGTTACATGCTTCTTTGCAAACTCCAACATTTTAATGTCATGGCATATTTCCCGAACCTTCATTTCACTTTGTTCAGCTTTGCTTTTATTTCTTGGATCTTATACATGAGTTCCTGCTTGAAAGAAGACAAAACAATGATCTAAAAATTGAAAACATAGAGAGCCCCAAGCAAAGGCAAGAAATGCCAAATACAGAATTACAAACCTTAATCATGCAAATAAACCACTGTGCTTAACTTAGACAAACGTTCATCAGTGCAACAAATTTTGCTGAAAATTTGAGTACACATTTAATACCTCAAATCTAAAGACAAGACCTCCACCGCACGCATACCAGAAGCAATTTCTTCCTTGGATTTGGTTCCTGAATTACTCTGAAGCCATAGAAACTGAGCCAAAAAAAACCAAAAAACAAAAACAAAACACCAAAAATAAAGGTATAAAGCATATTTTTTAAATGCATGAACATTTTGCAGGTATATTAGAGTGGTTGCAAGTGTAAGTTTTAAAGCCCTACTGATTTCATTATCCTAGTTGAATGATTATTCAAATTCCTTTATATCTTACTTCAGAAGTTTGGAATTCTATAGAAATGTGAGTGTAACTAAAGCCTCAGCTCTGTGATAGAATGGCAAATCCCAATCAAAGAGTGTGATCCAGTGCAAATACTTTTAATAATTGATAGATTAAGGCATCAAAAGACAAATTGGCAAGGATACATGACCTTTTGACAAACAGCTGCCAATATTCCAGCATCCACTATGAATCTCACTGTGTTTCTTTTGCATGAGTGGCATAACACCAGATAAAGATGCGACCCACACAATTGATCAGGCCCTAAAACTCTATAACTTTTGTAGTTTCTATATAATGTTTAGTCCTTACTCTTATGTTTTTTAGGGATAGGCATAGTGTTCTTAAAAATTATTTCATGTTGGGAAATAATTTTTTTTTATTGGTAAGTTATGCATGCATTCATTTTCGAGTAACATTTGCAGGCCATTAATCATGAAAACCTGAACCAACCCAGCATACACAAGCCAACTCAAGGGCAAGTAGGGGTAGAAGTACAGCCTGGGCTGGCTTAGGGCCAAGTTTTTACCTTGGATTGAACCGGAGATAAGCATAGCCTGCCCTAGTTTTATCCCTACCACAAACATAAATAATTATCTAAAATTACATGCCAAAATAGATTTGGATGTTTCAAGGAGGAAAACTGCCCTTTTCAGCATAAGCATAGAGTATCTTTTAAGCTGTTCATCAACACTTTATAAGGCATATAGAATACTAAAAGCAACTAACAATCAAAGCCCCCAAGAGGCAATTGATCTTAATATTCGTGGTCTCATAATAGCAAAAATAAGGGGATCCACTGCAGTAGCACCATTTCTAAAATTTGCGAAGCAATCATATACACCTACAAACTATAATGATCTGTCTCAAAATTGGTAATAACTGCTACTGGTGTACATAAAACTGTACCAGATCCCCAACATATAATTACATCCAAAGCCACATTATAGTGGCTTCAACTTACAAGGACCAAAGAGACGGTGAACTTACATTACACCCTAAAAAGAGTATATCTGTTTCTGAATTTATATGCACACAGCACAGCACACTTTCATGTAGATAAAAGAAATTACTGGTGGTACTCCAGCCTGATGAGAGAGCTCAGCTGTTGCTAAAGCTATGAAGGGCGTAAGTTCAGAGGATTTTGGGATGCCACATAAAAGTGTGGGATAAGCCTGATACTAGTGAGGCATACAACAGGGGATTTTGAAAATGTTATTAATTCATTAAAGTCATCAGCTCCTAAAACACTATAAAGTATATGCACCAGAGGATATTAGACTGTATGATCCTAAATTAAGCACATGTTCCGAGAAATCATATACAAGGGAAAATTCCACATTGTAAGTGCACCAACAATACCTACAGGCTGCAAAATAAAACTTACAAGAGACCACATATAAAATTGTCTTAGATAAGATATCATATATAACAATTACCATTAGGACATCTGTTAAAGGATATCAAGAAATCTCCATAAAAGATATATGTCAAAATCGTCAGCCAAAAGGTCATCTTTCCAGACCACCACCAGTAGTAGAACACAATTCAAAGCGATAGTTCAGGAAAAGGACGCTAACACCAACACCCTCCCCCTCCCCCCCCCCCCCCCCCCCCCCCCAAAACACCTTTGAATGCTAGCAATTGCTCTGTCAGCAATAGGTGGAGGGATTTGTAAAGACTTGAACATCTCATCATGTGTTTGCTTTCAAGGCTTTAGAAGGCAGGTAAAATTTCAATATTGGGATTCCTTACTATCCTAAGAGGTCCTAGAGAATGCAAGGGCTGCGCAAGGAATACCAAAAGCACACCAACTGGATCGTAAACACAGACACTACCCCATGGACTCTCAAGCAGTCATGCATAGAAGTTTCAATCTTGCATCTACATTAGACCTGCATCCTTAACATAGTCATGTCACATTTTGCTTTTTTTTTTCAATCTTCTAGATGTTTCTCTTTAACCACTCATATTTATGTTGAGATTAAGACCGCCTTCACATTACACAATTAAGACACTCAAAACAAGCAAGGGCTATGCAGAGCTGTATGATCAAAGCTACACATTGATTATTCATTTATGAACAAGCCTGGATGAACGCATGCAGCATCAGCAATTAAGCAGTTGGCTGCAACAGTTGGAAGCAGCCTTAACCAACATTCTGTAGATGACTTTGCTTCTAACAGGGTCCTATACATTTAGTGGATTGGAATATAGTGTGTTCCCCAATTGCCAATGGGGGTTTGGGGTGGACAGGAACCTTTAACCAAACTCTATTGGGCAAGTGGATATGGCATTTTTGGGAGGAAGAAACCCACTTGTGGAGATGGGTAGTAGCAATAAAGGAGATAGGGTTGATTCAATTAACTCATTCTTAGAGATGGGTAGTGTTTGGATGCTTCAATTAACTCATTCTTAGTGTGCGTTTGGATACCAATGAAAAATTAAAATTATTTTACCATTTAGCTTATTTTTGCTATTATTTATGGGTCCTACTACACTTTTTGGTACTATTCATGGGTCTCGCTGTACTATTTCAACTAATTTTTATCTTTATCTACTGTACTTTCAACAATAAATTTTCAGTTTCAACAAAATAAGCGATATCCAAACAGACCCTTAGAGTGTCGAAATGAAAGCAATGTAAAATATTCGAATGTTAGGTTTGATAGACATTTTAATGATTGTGGAGTCGATTGATTCTATGCTCAAACTATAATACTCCAATGTACCAAGAAGATGGGGTTCTTATTAAAATGTGATGGCAATTGATTGGAAATGGAGTTTTGATGTTTTTTTTAATACTAAGCTATTTTGCAAGCCCCAAGAGACATTTATTTTCTAGGGAATAGCATTTGCTGTGCCAAGGCTCCAAAGCAGGTTGCATTCTTTACGTGGACAACAGCTTGAAAGAAGATTTTAAGTGTTGATAATTTCATTAAGAATGATATCGTGATTGATTTTTAAAGTGGAGGTGCAATGGGGAGATTATGGATCATTTGTTGCTTCATTGTGATCTTGCACATGCTTGGTGGAGCTTTTGTGTGTGATTAGGTTCTGATGGATGATTCCAAAAAGGTTATCGATCTACTGTTTGGTTGGAGGAATGAAATCATGCTTTGTGGAGCATAGGGAGACTATGGATCATTTGTTACTTCATTGTGATCTGCATATGCCATTGTACTATTTCAACTAACTTTTATCTTTATCTACTGTACTTTCAGCAATAAGTTTTCAGTTCCAACAAAATAAGCAGTATCCAAACAAACCCTTAGAGTGTCGAAATGAAGGCAATGTAAAATATCAAATGTTAGGTATAATAGACATTTCAATGATTGTGGAGTCGATTGATTCTATGCTCAAACTATAATACTCCAATGTACCCAAGAGATGGGGTTCTTATTAAAATGTGATGGCAATTGATTGGAAATGGAATTTTGATGTTTTTTTTCATACTAAGCTATTTTGCAAGCCCCAAGTGACATTTATTTTCTAGGGATTAGCATTTGTTGTGCCAAGGCTCCAAAGCAGGTTGCATTCTTTATGTGGACAATAGCTTGAAAGAAGATTTTGAGTGTTGATAATTTCATTAAGAATGAAATCGTGCTAGTAGATTGAATTTTAAAGTGGAGGTGCAATGGGGAGACTATGGATCATTTGTTGCTTCATTGTGATCCTGCACATGTTTGGTGGAGCTTTTGTGTGTGATTAGGTTCTAATGGATGATTCCAAAAAGGTTATTGATCTACTGTTTGGTTGGAGGAATGAAATCATGCTTTGTGGAGCATGGGAAGACTATGGATCATTTGTTGCTTCATTGTGATCTGCACATGCTCTGTGGAGCTTTTGTGTGTGCATTGGTTCAATGGAGGAATTAGTTTTGATAATTGCTCTTCCACTATTTAGAATTTAACCCCCTTATGCCTAATGTGAATATTGTGAAGGGAAGTAGGGAATGGGATTATCACAATTTTGAAGATGTGGAAGCTCTAGTGATGTTAGTGATGTTAATGAAGACATCTTTTATTAGATCATAACTTGAGTGGTCCATTGTGTTGGATCTTAGTGAAATTAGTTCCATTGTAGAGTTCATTGAGTCTCCTTCCTTTGCTTGTAGTTCTTTAGGCTATCTCATGCATTTGCAATGTACATAAGGTAGTTTTTTTCTTCAATATATTATATTACTAATAAAAAAAATGTTTAATTTGTGATCAATTAGAAATACCCTCATAATGATAAGCCTATTAAATGTTATGAGTGGCATTCTTTCAACTTATCTCTCCATTTATAAGTTGTTTCCTTCCCTCTTTTGATTGAAATAACCTTTTCTGTTTATTTCCTTTCCCTTCCTATATTACTTATCTTATGTTGAGTCATTTGTGATGTATCGTTTACTCTCTCTTTATCATTGTCTTAAATATCTCTTCCATTATCTTCCTCTGGTGTTTATTGCAGGATTAATTTCTTTTTGATTCATTGTTGCATTGCTGGAGGGATAGAGAGAATTAAGGTGGACAGAATAGGAAGACCAGAAGGTTAAGTTAAAAATAAATAAAAAAAAAAGGAGAAAATGGAAGATTGATAGGTTGTGGGGACCTTATTTATAATCTTCATTCTTCAATATGAATTTCTGACCTTAAAGCAAATTTTTTTGTCTTTTGTTTAAATTTCTTACACTCCTTCATCCTCAAAGGACTTAGAATTGGATCACTGTAATAGCTTCTCTCAGTGTATGGCATTTGGTGCCCACATGGGATATGCTCCAGCTTGAATCATAGCCAAAGGCAGAAATAAGTTTACCATTACTAGAAAATTTGCTTGAGTAAATGAGTATTTACCAAAGAAATATATACACTAGAACACAAAACTTTATGTACGTATAAAAATGTGAAAAATAACATACACATAGATTCAGATATTTTTTGCTATATCCAGAGTCATATATATTCAAATCTCAAAAACAAAAACATAAATATTAATTAGGGACCATTGAGGTGAGACACGAACCTTGTTTACTTCATTGCCTATGGAATATGGCAATAAACACAAACAGCAGCTTGGGAGGCAACAGAGAGAGAGTTCCAAAATTCTGTATCCTTGGAGAAAAGCAAATAGTAAGAGATGTCTGAGTACATGTTGCTCTTGTGAGAATACAAGTAGTTCATCCATACAGTTACAACAGCAGCAGTGCTGAAGGAAAAACAAGCCAAATATATAACACTGCCTCAAGAAGAAACTATATACCACATAGAATATACCAACTTACAATCATCACAGATTAAGCAAAAATTGTAGAAAATTTTAAATTGTTTCTTGAGCAGAATTTACATCGATCATACAATCACACAACTGATACTTTTCATCAGAGTTTTAGGGATTACAATGTTGAATAAAAATATACTATAGAACATTAAAACAACTTTTAATTCATGATAAAAATGAATTTATGGTGTTATTTCAAGTCGACAATGTTACATTCACCAAAACAAAACAAAAAAACAGTGTTACAAAAAGTTCAGGTATGCATTACAAAAATTTTCAGATGCATATGAACTGGTCCATGCCATCAACTTCATCAGTGGTATTAACACTTTTATTTCTCACACTAACTAGAACAAATCAATTCTGCTCCCCAGGTACCTACACCAGAGGGCTAAGGCGGAGTAAAAAATAAAGATCTCAGAAATAGGGTTGGTTGTCAATATCTAATTAAGACTATTGTTATACAAAAGCTGTCCTGATGAGGACAATATGTTAAAAGAATCGTTCCAAAAGAATCCATTACTGACTGTAATTCCTCTGCCATAGCCAATTATCACCCAGGGACTGCATTTTCTATCTTCTGCATGTTCCAGTGACCATATAGGAGAAATTTTGTACTTTGGTAAAGAAAAGCATCCAAATCATATCCAAAAGACTTCATTTTACTTACAAGGTCCAGGACATACTCATTCTTTTCTTGGGAACAAAGTACATACTTAAGCAGCTGGTTGCAAATTCATGGTGTCAACATGAAACTTTTCTCCAAAGTATAAAGGAACACATTTATCACCAAGTCCAGGTTCCCTTCTTGAGAGACAACAAATCAATTTAATACTACTTGGGGGAGTGACAACGACCTTGTACTCCTCAAGAACAGAAAATATTGTCCTAGCTTTGTTTACTCTTCTTGCATGACACAAGTCAATGAGCAAAATGGTATATGACCCTAAATCAAAATCTTTCTTTTAAAAATCCTTTTCAAGTAAGCCTCAAATAGCCTTTTCCACTTCTCCTTTCTCAAAATGTTCCTCTACAGCTTTTATGGCTTCCTCTTCACTGCCAGGAAGGTTCCTCAGATACATTAACCAAAGACTAAAGGCTAATGAAACCTTATTTTTCCTGCATAAACAGGTCATAAGTGATTTATAAACTGCAAAGCTAGGCATACACCCATTCCTCTCCATTTGATCAAAGACCCCAAATGCATCCGCTTCTCTGTCAAACCTTTGAAGCCCATTTATAAGTGTTCCATATGTAACAGAATCTGGAGAGAGCACTTTAAGTTGCAGGTCCTTGAAGAGCTTGAAAGCACCATTTATATTCTCAGCCTTGCAAAAGCCATTGATCAGAATGTTGTAGGTTGTTCTGCAGGTACAACTCCACTATCAGCAAGCTGCTTGAGAAGCCTGTAGGCCTTAAGAATCAATCCTGAATCGCACAATTGCTCCACCATGGTTTGGAGGCTGGCTTTATCAAGAACCTGATTGGCACCTTGAGAAAGCCGAAGAAATAAGGAAGGACTATCAGGTTCTTGATAAAGCCGAAGAAATAAGGAAGGACTTCTCCCTATCTCCATTTTGTAGAACAAAAGATGAGCTTCCTCAAGCTCACCAGCCTTACAAAGGCCATCAATAAGAGCATTGAAGGTTACGATAAAAGGAACATAACCAACCTTCTCCAATCTCCATCTCCTTGAATATCTGTTTTTCCTCACCAACTAGCCCATTCCTACACATACCACAAATGAGAATGGAGTAAGTGCAGGCATCAGGGAAGCAACCATTCTTTGAAATCTCAAGTCGGAGAGACTGAGCCTTATCCAAAAGACCCAAATCACAAAACCCTTTAATCAAAGCATTGTAACAATAAGTATCCAGAACCAAATTCCTCTTGGTCATCTCATAAAACAACTTCAACGCCTCCTTAACCCTGCCCGCATCTGACAACCCCCGAATTATTATAATGTACAAAACAACATCCAGCTCAAGCTCTTGCTCCATCATTTTTCTAAACCACACCATTGCTTCAGCATATCTCTTGGCTCTAAACGAACCATCAATCAAACAACTATACCCATGGAGCCCAAGATCGTATACGTCCTTCTCAAAGGTTTCTAAAAGTCCATAAGCCTCATCAACCCTACCAAACTTACAGAACCCATTAAGCAAAGCATTGTAAGTAATGACATCAGGACACTGCCCACGCTCTTTCATCGAATTCAACAATTTAAGTGCCTCATCGAGCCTCTCCCCTGACACAACCCAGCAAGAATAATAGTATAAGTAATTTCATTAGGCAAAATACCCCTGCGAGTCATCTCATCAGACAACTGGAATGCATCCTTAGTGTTACCATTTTTACACAACCCTTCAATCAAAATGCTATAAGTAGTGACATTGGAATGACAATTTAACTTCAACATCTGATTATAAACAGCTAAAGCTAACAACAACACCTGCTTTTGAACCATAACATGAAAAGCAGAGTTGTAAATGAAAACATCAGACTTACAGTCAAAATCTTTCTTAGTAGAAAAGACTTCCACGGCCTTTTCAGCAATACACATTTGAGCATACCCTGAAATCAAGACCTAAAAGCATCGGGAAATGGAAATGCAGACTCTTTTTTGAGGTCTTGGAGAGTGTTTCAGTACAAGTCAAAGGAATGAAGATGGTCTCAGAGAAAGTGCTACGGAGGTGTTTAGTTCGGGAAGCCCAGATGAAGAAGCCGAAACCCAGTTCAGGATTTGGGTTTTGTTGGATGACAGAAGCGACAATGTGGGACGAGATATGAGTGAGTAAGCGTTCCAAGGCGGGTTGTTTGTTGAGGATGGAGATGACTAGATTGGAAATAGTAGTAGTGATGGGATGGTCGGACCATGGTGGTTTCTCGGTTTGGAGGAAGAGAGTTGAGAGTTTCATCTTCGCCGCCGTGAACATACTCACCTCTTTTCTTTCGGATTAGTATCTTCGCCCACCGCCGCCGCGACGTACTTCTCCCGAACGCGCGCTCCTCTCCTGGCCCGACCCGGCTCCGGAGGTTGTGGATGGGCCGAGCCCAGAGTAGCCGTAGGCAGAGTGTATGTATTGAAATTATGGTAGAGAAAAAGAGAGATGAAAAGTGAGGTAGGTCGGTTTGGGTATTTTTTTTGAAAGTAATTGCAAGTGAAAAAGTGTATAAAAATATATGTATTGTTGTTTAAATTTTGAAAACTATTGTTTAAACAACAATAACAAACGAACTTTAGATTTTGACTAAATTGTCTTTTTTTAAAATTAATTTTTAAAATTTTTTAGTTTATGAGATTCTGAAAATCCTAAAACTGTGTCATTTTTGGTGGATATGTGGGAACTAGCATAATAAGGGTAGTCAATATAGTAAGTTAACACACGTTTCAAACGTTTTAGCAAGCTAGCATTTCGAGTTCTATATAAAACTCAACTTTCAAAGACTCGCTTTGTACTGGATGACTTGGACAGTAAAATGCCACATAGATCTTGAGTCTTAAAGACTCGCTTTCTATAAATAAAAATCAAGTCTTAAAGACTCAATTTTCTTAGGGAAAAACGATAACACATAGATCTCGAGTCTATAAGACTTGAAATTTAATTAAAATTTACTTATATCTCGAGTCTTATAGACTCGAGTTTTGCTGGGCAAAAATTTTATAAACACAAATACGCATCAGTCACTAACTCAACCCTCACTCTCTCACCCATAACACTCAACCTCACACTCCTCAACTCACTACCTCACTCAACCATAACTCTCACACTTCTCACACCACATTGCCTCTCACTCTCACTCACCACATTGCCTCTCTCACTGCTCCTCCCTCTCAATAAATTCATGTCTCAGGTAAGGGTTTTTCTTATTTGATTGTCATTGTAGTTGGGTGTGGGTTAAAGAGTTTGACTATTTATTTTGTCGATAGTTAATATAACTTAGTTAAGATACCAATATTGTGAATTATAGAACTTTGTTTTGTTAGTGTTAATTTTTTGTGTATTTATTTGCATGGTTTTTGTTATCAAAATTTATTCATCATTTCTAGGCTCTTATTTTTATCATGATCTTACAAGGTTTTTTACTTTATTCATCATTGTTTTGGGTACGAAATGGATAGTGAATGAATTGTAATGAAATGGGTATGTAATTCATGCCCTTTGAATGGGTATGTAATGAAATGAGTGACTTACTCATGCCCTTCAAATGAATTGTAATGAAATGACTTTTTTGTATTGGGTATGTAATTAGATAAAATGTTGTATACTTTTACAACTTGGCTTTTTTATTTATTTTTTTGTATTGGGTATGAAATGGGTAGTCTTAGCATAATGGAAAAAGGATTTGGGTATGAAATGTGACAAATGTGTAATGAAATTCATGCCCTTTGAATAATTTGGAATTTGTACTTTGTGTAGTTTAACTAGATAAAATGTTTTTTAACTAACATTGTAACTTGACTCTAATAGATTCACAATGACTGTAATTGATATAATGCTATACTACGGTGGTCCGCTTAAGAATGCCAATGCGAACAAGGGATTGCCATTTGAAGGGCTAGGTATAAAGTGCTATTATACCCAAATTGATCATAGGTTGAAGACCCTTGATGAATTAAAGATGATAGTTATGGAAGAATTGTGTGTAAATCCTGCTATGCACAACATACAAATTACTTATCGTATGCCACATGAAGTCTTGAAGCACCTGATTAATTACAAGTATATGGCGATAGAAGCAGACAAACATGTAAAGATCATGTTTGACAAGTTGGAGAGAATACTCGAAGTGCCATCTCCTTAGAGCAACCATGGCACTGAAGTGGGCCCGGGTCCTGCAAAATCAATAAAAATTATAGTTGTTGTTAGAACTAAATATACAACTTTGAAAGAACTTGCTAAAAGTCAAACTCGCTTTGTAAAAATTAAAGCGGTTGTTAGAACTAGATATTTCACCTCACCATTCCAAATGTCAGTTGATCGATGATTTATTTGTTGCGTCAGCAATGAAGTATTTTCTGGACCAGGGCACACGATCTCTGGCTCCTCATCGATCCAAGGCTCCATACTGCAAAGAGTGCTACTGTGAGATCAATAATAGTGTCGGGGCAAATAACTTGTTGTCATTATGTAACACTAGTCATAGACTAAAAAATAAATAAAATAAATAAAAAAACTTGGCTTTATGTTTTCTGGAAAAAACTTGGCTTTATATGTACACATAATACTGTACATATACAGGAGTACCTACCAAATGCAAACTTTTGAGTTCTAGCAAGAAGAAAAATAATAATAACAACAACAACAACAATAAATACCAAAATAGAGGAAATTTAGGGATCAGGACAAGCCAAATTCATTACATACAAGGAAAAAAAAAACGAGCACAATATATAAGTCATTGTAGGAAATAGGAATAATAATAGACACTAATTGAGAATCATAAGCAAGCTTCAATCACAACAAACCCAAATATAAATGAAAGCATGAAACATTTAAAGCTGCCAACACATGTGAGACCCAATATAGATCCAACTTTTATTCGATTGTGGGATCCGGGCGGTCTGTGGTGGACCACGATGGCTCCTCTCGTCTCAAGAATCCATACATCCCTTGTCAATATATAGACAACTATCTTTCAAGCATTGGTTTAGGTTTGGCCTCAATGGGAAAATAAAACGAAGCACCTAACAATGTATCTTCATAGACCAAAAACTACCCAAAAAATATATATATATATATATATATATATATTTATTTATTTATTTATTTATATATTTATATATATATATATATATATATCAACAAGGAACCTAATATGACAAATATAAAAGAGAGAAGAAGGAAAGAGGTCTTGCCCTTCTCTCTCTCTCTAAAGATTCTTTGAGGGTCTTTTGTTTACTACGAGTACGCCCAGAGGGTCCTAAGGGGGGCTGAGATACAAAATCAGAGAATCTCAAAGGACCATGGACTGAAGAAGTCACAGGAATCTAGGAAAAGAAGACTCTACCTTAGTCTTCTTCCGGGTCCTTGTAGCCAAAGGTTGCCCGACTTCCTTTCCCTCCAGAGTCACCAGTTGTTTCTGGGATTTCTTAGTCTTTCTCTTTTTTGCCTTAGGACCAGCCTTCATGCCCTCTGTACTTTCTTCAACATTAACTGCTTTTAATTTTTCCGGCCTAATCCCTTTCTCCTTGCCTTTACCTGCGGGAGTAGCAACGCCTATTGTCTCTATTGCACCTTTCTTAATGGGTACCCCGGAAGAAGTACCAATAATAAGACCACAGCCCGACCAAGTTGCTGGAAAATCCTGTGCATATGTTACCCAGCCTCCCCTGGAGGCATGCCATTCCGCGAACCCCGTCTTACTACTTACAGCAGTAGAAACAATTCCAGCAGTAGGCAAGGATAAGTGTTTATTGGATGTTGGAGCAGAGGAAATACTAAGATTAGGGATTTCCCTAATTATGCCAGAACCAATGTAATCAACAAAAGATTTTTGTATTCTCCTCCAGTAGCCAGTATAGCCATTGGAGGCAAAAACTCCTCTCTGGGAATTAGGCATTGCAAACTGAGGGCTCCTCTGCGACCAATAGGAGAAGGGCTGCAGTCTTAAAAAAGGATCCAAAGAGGGGAAAGACGGTACTATATCTTTAAAAACTAGGAGAATATCCTGATCGAAACCGAACTACCGAAATAACCGGTGTGCCGAGTAATGAGTATACCTTGGGCTACTCGAAGAAGGCACAGGAAGCCAAGAGGGACTAATGCAAGCCAGGTAGGCTAAACTACCCTCATTACCGCGGCGCAAATCAAAAGTATTTCCTATAGAAGTTAGAAAAGAAGACAACACAGAGTCGCAAGCAAAGCCAGGACCAAACTCCTGGGGAGATCTCCAGTGTAAATTTCTTGCTTGATCAAACAACTCAACCAGGTTGAGACAACCACCTTTCAGACTAATCCAACGAAAGATGATGGGAAAAGTATCAGTCGAATTACCACAAAGACCCTTAATTATATCGGGAGATCCTTGGAATTTTTCCTTCACAAAACTTCAAATTCCTGCACTTAGCCAAAGTGGCTAAAGAACGATCCCACATAAATATCTGGAGAATGGCACAGTGAAGAGGTGAAGTGATCACATAGCAAGAATCACCTTCGGCTTCATCTTCGTGAAGCTGATCTAATTAGGAATAGACATGGCCCAAGAACAAGGGGGCTAAAGGGTACTAAACGCCTCAAGCCAACTTAATTGCTAACGGAAAGAAAGTAGACTTAACCCCGTACCTCGGGAACTCACTAAACAGAAATTTACTAAGCCAATATGCTAGGAAACCAGCTCGTCTGACTTCCTTATCTTTCTCACGAGAAAGGGTCATAACCCATCTCCCCCATCCTGGCCGGCTTACCACCAGGAGAAGCAGTGCGACCACCAAAATGACTAAACAACTTGTTTTCTACCTCGAGATCCTCTTCAGAAAGACTAATGTCAAAAAGATTCTCATCCGCAAACACCGGGAGAAGGAAGTTGTTGACCACATCCTCCAGGGTAATTGTCAACTTACCAACAGAAAAGAAAAAGGTATGAAGAGAAGGGCACCAATGGCGTACCAAATGCCTGAGACCCTTAGCGTCTCTGAAACCCTCAAGATTCCTGGAAATTGCCACCGCTTTCAGGATCCCAGCACGCTCCAGGCGACCCACAAACTCCTCATCAGATAGTTCCTTATCCACCCAGATGGGCCAACCTTGGATTTTCCCCTGAACGAAATCAAAGAAGATAGGCACCGCCTCTCGAAGTCCCTGCCTGATCTGAAGATCAAAAATTTCTCTAGGGTCTGGAACCTAAGCGGAACCAGCGAAACCCGCTTACCCAGAAAATACCCAAGCATGAGGGGATGGAGGAGCCTCACCATGAGACACCTGAGGGAAAGATAGACTGGGAGAGTACCAGGGTCCCATAAAGGAAAAGCCGGGGGCTCAGTGACCTCATGAGACTCGCTCTGAGCAGAACCAGAAGAGCCTTCACCCTTAGAAGGGCTAAGAGTACGCTTTCTTCTTTTTCTAGAAGAAGAAGAAGCCATTAAAGTAATGGGAATGATGAGAAAAAGGGAGGATTGAAAGAATGGAAAAGGGAAACGGGAATAGCAGACTGGTTGAAAAAAGAGAAAAGAGACCTAAGAATGAAAGACTCAGGGAAGCAAAGAGATAATGTGAAACGCCCGCAATAAAGGCACAAAGAGCAGTTGGAGAAGACAGTGTATAGAAAGACGCGCTAGTTGCCAAAATATTTAATTTTGAAGAAGAGATTAATTAGCAGTTATTAATGGAAGTTACGGGGAACGAAAAAGGTGGGTAAAGGAAGTTTTACTCGAAATACTCAACTGCCACGTCCCATGTAAAGGAGAAATTACAAAATAAAGAAACACGACACGCAGAAAAGACCAAGACATCCAAAAAGCAGCAAGAAAGGCCTGGATCCTGAAGAAGGAAGAAGGGAACCCAAGGATAATTAAAAGGAAATCCTAGGAATCTAAGAAACCTTGAATTACTCACGCGTGGGCTTCAGGCAACCCACAAGCTCGGGGGGCTAAATGTTGAGGTCCAAAAAATCATAGCACCCAAGCCCAAAGAAATAAGCACAAGGGGCCATGGAAAATGAAAAGAAATGGTAAGCCCAAAAGGCTTGAAGCCCAAAAACATAAAGAAAAAAGACAAGCCCGGAAGTTTATGAGAAAAGAAGAAAGAAAAAGAAAAGAAGCCCAGATCAAAAGATTGAAGAATTACCAGTTGAGTCGGGATCCTCAGAGGCTGCCAAAAGGCTTGGGATCCCCGTGGCGTGTAGCACAGTCAAGAAAGGATTAAGACAGCTCAAAGGAAAAAGCCAAAAGGACACAAGAGACAGAAGATGGGCACGTCCTTCTCAGGTACCAGAGATCCAGCAAGAAAAGAAGAAAACCTAGAGTGACTTCTCATAGCACAAGTGAACGGTGCCTCGGGGAACCAGAATGAAGGGGTATAAAAAAGAGAGTAGCAGCAAAGGACTTTCGAACCGGCAGAGTAGGATTTCGCCTATTTGAGAAAAAAGATAAAGAAGAAGGACGGCTAAAAGCTGAACCGTGAAGAACGTGACCTCAGCGCACTCCGAAATAGGTAGTCAGCCATGGACTTTCGAAGAAACAACACTAAAAAGAAGAAAAGAATGAAGAACAAGGAAAACTGAACCTTCTAGGCGATGGTCACAACACAGGCTCTGGTACCCAGGGGGCGAAACAGGGGAATCAATAGTTTCCCGGAACTCCAGAATAACACTATAAAAAGGGGGGAAGGATTGCGAAGAAGGCATAGAGAAAAATTTACAACAAAATCATTGAGAAAGTTCTGTCGAGAAGAAAACTCAGAGAAATTAGTAAATTATCTCTCAATATCCCAAAAACAGCCACTATAGCACATACTTGGATTAAAAAAGAATCAAACTTTGCAAGTCTTAAAGGCTTGAATAGCCATCTAAGACTGTAATTTTTGAGCTTACTTGAATCTTGTATCACGTCTTAGTGAGCACACTGTAATCATAATAAGTCATTGTAGGAAATAGGAATAATAATAGACACTAATTGAGAATCATAAGCAAGCTTCAATCACAACAAACCCAAATATAAATGAAAGCATGAAACATTTAAAGCTGCCAACACATGTGAGACCCAATATAGATCTAACTTTTATTCGATTGTGGGATCCGGGCGGTCTGTGGTGGACCACGATGGCTCCTCTCGTCTCAAGAATCCATACCTCCCTTGTCAATATATAGACAACTATCTTTCAAGCATTGGTTTAGGTTTGGCCTCAATGGGAAAATAAAACGGAGCACCTAACAATGTATCTTCATAGACCAAAAACTACCCAAAAAAAAAAAAAAAAATATATATATATATATATATCAACAAGGAACCTAATATGACACGTGTTAAAGGAATCAAGTTTACACTTTAGGCAAAGTCAATAGAGGAGAGAAATGCAAAAACAAGGCCAACTACTCCTCCCATCATAATCTTAGAAATTAATTTCTATGAATAACCTAGCTAGGAAATTGTTAATCTATTAACTAACTAAAGGTTTAGCATGCACCATGTGTGAGCACCATGACTCACAAAAATTTCTTTATTGAATTTATTTGAGTTGCAAATTCCCTTCTCCACAATTTTTGGTCCTAACAAGATCCCACTGCCAAACAAATCTTGGAAAGTGGGAGATATAAATAACTTTAAATAATAAAAATCTAAATCCAAAGTATTGTCTATTCAACTATATCCTCAAAAGTTGAGATGAAATAGACTTCTACTATCTTCCATTAATTTCAGCTCAAGACAATAATAAGTGACACATGCCAAACAAATAAAACCCGAATCTCCTTCACAATGAATCTAAGGATTTGTCCCTTTTGTCCAATTTCTTCTTCTAATACCTAATTATACAAACCCGGATGGAAATTAATTTAGCACATAATGTTTGTAAATATGCAGGCTGCAATATCAATAAAATAACACAAAAAAAAAAAAATGCAAACTTTACGTATTAAAATCACCACATTCCTTAATGGATTCTTATTTAAACCTACATATGAATGCTTGCAAACCCAGATTTGCAAATTAAGTGAAATGTTGTCATCTTTAAGGAACAAATAAGGTCTTTACACAAATTCACCACTGTAGCTACAAAGATCCTCAAAATTACAAACAAACTTAAATTCAATGATTCTTGTTCTTTTAATTATATATGAAAATTTTTAATACATTACAAAAATATTTCAGCTAAAATTACAAAATTTATTGCAAAAAGAACAAATTAAATAAAAGAAAAAGGAAAGATTTTCAAAAATGAAAAAAAAAAAAAAAAAATCTGAAACTACCCAGCTAAAAATGTAGGAAACAGTCATTAATTCCAGTGCAGATTCCTCATATCAAAAGCTACAATCTCACAAAATAAACCAAAAAAGGCCAAATTTTGTAGGAAAAAAAAAAAAAAAAAAAAAAACCTAGATGGAATAATTATTTAGAAAGCTCAAATTTTTATAAGAAAAAGTAACTTTACCACATCACAAATTATTTCTCATTTCTCAATTCTCTATAAATGAACATACAAATGAGAAAAACATACCTTCAAACTTCAAAAATTCTGAACTTTCGTTGGTAGGGACAAAAGGGATTTTGAAGGTATGGGTGAGGGGATCGTCTGAAACCGATTGTGAGGAAAAAGGAGAGTGTTTGAGGGTGAGGGTGAGTTTTGTTGCACGCTGAGGGGTTAAGGGTGACTGATTTGGGTGTTTGAGTGAGAGTGTTTGAACTTTGAGAGAGTATTTGAGAGACTGAGAGTGTTTGAGTGAGGCGTTTGAAAGTGGTTGAGGGTGTATAGTGTGCAGATTTCGAGTCTTATAAACTCGATTTCTACGTGGCTAAATTTGGTCCACGTGGAAAATTTGTCCACGTAAGGGTATGACAAACACCAAAAATCGAGTTTTTAAAACTCGAGTTGTAACTGGATCTTGAGATGTTAGTTTCCAACATTATTTTGAAACCTAACAACTAACAAAAATGTTTGATATTTAAGGCCATTTGGAAAAAAAATTCGTCGTTTTGGGGTCCCTTACTCCCTTTGGAGCTTTTATTTATAAAGATTAACTGGATGTCTTCTCAATTGAATAAATTTTAAAATTTTAAAGAACTCCATTAAATGAAAGAAAGTGAGGTTAGAAGATTGAATTGAATTGAATTTTGGTAAAAATTAGAGACTTTTGTAATATAGCCTTTTTTTTTTCTTTTTTTCTTTTTTAATTGAGTGCTAGGTTAGTTAATAGCCCTTGTAAACTACTCTAATAAGGGTGCTCCTATCTCTAGTTTAGGATTTGTTAATTCTCACATTGAAGCTGGAAAAGGAATTGTTTCAAAAGGAAAACAAAGAACAACCATCCACGGGTTCAAAATGAGGACATTTACATTTCAAACGCAGTGCATGTTTAAGAATTTAGTGACAGATCTAGGAGGGGGCCCAACCCATATATATATATATATATATATATTTTTTTTTTTTTAAATATTAGGATTAGGTATATTAGCCCCTCCTCTTATGATTATCAACCTAGTCAACCAACTCCAACCCAAAAAAACTAAAACCCAACAACCATTACTAGCATGACTAATATTTAAGGGAAGCTCAAATTTTTTTATGTTAGACTTATACCCTCATTACAAAACACGCGGGTTATAGTCGCAATTTTTTTAGCCGCATTTGTAAAAATGCGGCTATAGGAGGGCTATAGCCGCGCTTTAAGTAAACGTGGCTTAAAGTATTGAACAATAGCCGCGTGTTTAAAACGCGGCTATAGAATACGTCTACAGCCGCGTTTTTAGGTGTTTATAGCCACATGATTCTTTGACTTGCATTGTGGTAGACAAGCATTCTTTGGCTTTCATTTGGACTCATCATCTTTGTAGACAGGCATTTGCCATTTGGCCAAAAAAAAAAAAAAAACTATAGCCGTGTTTTTAAAATGCAGTTATAGTGAAATTCTAAAAAAAAAAAAAAAAAACAAAAGGGCTATAGCCGCGTTTTAAAAATGCGGCTATAGCTATCCACTATAGCCGCTTTTGAAAAATGCGGCCATTGGTCCTGGCCTATAGCAACATTTGTAAAAATGTGGCTATAAACCCCTTAGGCCTATAGTTACAAGTTTTAGGCCACGGCTGAAAACGTAGCTATAGGCCGAATTGTCTTATAACCAAGTTTTTAAGAGCTATAGCCGCGTTTTAAAAATGCAGCTATAGAACTTTTTTTTTTTGTAGTGCCCCCTCTACTCCACTACACATTATCACCTAGTTTTTTAAATTTAAAAATAATTAGTTTATGCCTTTTTCCTCTTTCATTATATAGATGCATTTTAATCATATTGAATTCTGAAAAATTAATTGTTAATTTGATAATATTTGTATTAAATATATATTTTAGGCTTAAAGATTGACATACTGAAATATGGACTAAGAGTTTTAAGATCCTTAATAATTTATATGGGTTTTAATCAATATCATATATATATATATATATATATATTCCGTTCTAATGGACAAACAGAACGGTATTCATAACATTGCTCATAATGCTATAACTAATATTTTTTAAATTAGATAAATTTATAATAGAAAACTAGTAAATCCCACATTGTCCACATTGTTAACTCATAAGACCAAAAAAAAAAAAAAAATTTGCTTATACTCTAACCCCCCTAACTTAAAATCTTGGGTCTGTCACTATTATTAAACCTGTTAGGACATATGTGATTAAATATTAGGAACATATGTCACTATTTTATGTAATTGGCTAATCCTTTGACAAAACGCACTTTACTTGTAATTGGGTAGATTTAGAATGTGTTTAATGCTTCAAGAAACAAAGTTTCAAGTTCAAGTATTAAAGCTATGCACATCTGTCCAAGAATCAAGTCAGAAAGTGCAGAATTTTAAAACTCGACAGCTAGCATCTATCGAGGTTTAAAAGTTGTTGAAGCCCGTGGCTCAACAGCTAGCCCGATAGATGGCTATCTATCGAGGTTTATGAAATTAAGATTTTCTATTCTGTTTTTCATCCAATCCGTGGTTATATGTTTGGGCTTTCTTTTCTCACAACCCTAAACATATATAAGGATTATTTTAAGGGTCGTGAAAGGTGAGACAAGTTGCATAAGAGCACAATTGCACAAGTGTGAAGAAAAGTGTAACCTGAAACCTAGTTTGCCCTAGTTCTTCATTCTTTTCAAGAAACTGCAGTGTTTTGTACACCATAGGGTTTTGTGACCAAGTAACTTCGTGATCTTCATCATGGGATGAATTGAAGAACTTTGTAGCCAGCATCCTTCTCAAGTTGGTGATCAAGTTGCATATTGGGATCCGTGCAATTGGTTAGTCACCTACTGAGAGTTGTGCATTGAAAGGAGAAATTGTCAATACAGAACAAGTCCAATTGGGTATTGGGGTAAGGGTTCAACTGTAAGTTGGTATAAGGTACTGGGATTCCTTTACTTGTAACTCATTGTTTTGATAATAGTAAATTCTCGGAAGTGATGACCTTAAAATCACCCGGTAGGGTTTTTGCCATGTATTTTTTCCCCATTTGTAAACAAATCACCGTGTCAATTTATTTTCCACTGCATACTTAGTTTAATTGGTGATTTGTTTGTGATATGACGCACTTTGCATGTTAATTTGATTAATTAATAAACTTGGCTAATTAATCAGTTAATTTATTACAAGGGTTCAATATGTTTTTGGCCTATCAAAACCTTATCTACAAATCATTCATTCTTAGTTATTCATAATTTATACAGATATAGAATATAATTTCAAGTATATATCCCCAAAGAAGTACCAACTAAGGCAATACCCTTATTTTGGACAATATTTCCTACAAGTAAATAAATAAAAAGAACAATGGCTCCCCAGAGCTCTCAAGAACGTTCAAGAGAAGAGGAAGCGGAACTTAGTAGAAGAACTAAAAAAGTTAAAGAATCTCACTGCAATGATTCTCAGCAACGCCCCTTCAATGGAATCAATCCAAATGCTATGGGTTCTTCTCAGCTACCCCAAGCCCAACAATGTCAAGAAGTCCTTTAAGTATAAACTAATAGGAGAAATACCAGGTGCCTATGCTCAAGCCTTTGATTTCTCCGAGTATATTGATAATGGCATGGAATCGGAATCGGACTCCAAGGTGGACAGCCTGAGGCAAGGCGTTGCTGCGGTCAGTTTGTCTAAGGCAACTATCCAACGTATTCGAGCCCCTTGGTCTAGTGCCCTCATTATTAAGGTCTTTGGTAGATCAATGGGTTATAACTTCTTGCTATCTAAACTTCATGCTTTATGGAAGCCTAAGGGCAAAACAGATTGTGTGGATTTGGAATGTGATTATTATCTTATAAGGTTCTCTCTCAAAGAGGATCATGATACAGTTCTTATCAAGGGTCCCTGGTTCATCGAGGAACATTTTCTCTTTATTAGACCTTAGGAGGCCAACTTCAGGCCTGAGGAAGACAACATTGCATCGGTAGCAGTCTGGGTTAGGCTTTCACGCCTCCCCATTGAGTACTACGACGTCGAAGCGCTCAAGGAGATTGGCCAAGTGATTGGTACAGTGCTTCGGATAGACACTCACACAGCAACCGAAGCTCGGGGCAAATATGCTAGGTTGTGTGTTCAGATTGATATCAATAAACCATTGATTTATACAGTATTGATTGGCAGGTTCCAGCAATCGGTGGTCTATGAGGGAATAGGAAAGCTATGTTTCTCATATGGTCGCGTTGGTCATCGATGAGAAAACTGTTGCTACACTATCAACCCTTAACCACCGAGCAATCCTGACCAAGCAGAAAATTCACGCTCTTTGGATAGGGAGGTTCGTACTCATGAGCCCACAACTGACACTAAGCGAGAACGAGAAGTACCTGCCCCTGCAAACACCATTCCCACCACTGATACTGGTACGTTGCTCGTACCTGACCATTTGCAAGCAGACAATTATGGCCTGTGGCTTGTAGTTACATGCAAGAAGCATGCTAACAGAATTCCCAAGCATTCCAGTGGCAATACGTCTCCTAAAGCTGCTCCTCTGGTTTCGACCCAACCCCATTATCTTGCTGGCAATAGTCTAGAGGGTGCCCATTCTAAAGATGATAAAAGGAAGTCCTCTAGGCTTGAATCTCCTCCAAAAATTCTGCCTTTCTCTTTTAGGCCTTCTAAACTTTCTCTCCAAGGGCCCAACCTGAAGCTCAAATGCAACCACAAGGGTAAGATGGACATTTCTAGTGCTGGGATTTTGCCTTTACCCAAGTTTGATGTTCCTTCAGATCAGTCTCCATCTCCAAAGTTCTCTGCAACTCGTCCTTGCACTTCTAGCTCTACTGCTCCTTTTGATGGTTCTTTCAAGTCCAAGTGTGATACTCCAAGGGATGATAGTGGTGTTCAACGATTGGTTCATGATGGGAAGCTCATGGTGGTTTCTCGTTCTAATCAACCAAGAGTGCCGGAAAGTGAAAGTCACACGGTGGAAGAGTGTGCCGCAGCTATCTCCAATGCCGTTCTTATGCAAATTAGACCCAAGGCCGGAGCTGATGGAGAGGAGGTTTCCAAGATGCCTACTGATCTTGAGCTTCACCAAGATCGTCCAGGTCTCCCATCCAACCGTATGGACTTTGAGGAAGGAGGTGAGGCTCACACCCCTTCCAGATGATTTCTTTCCCTCCTCTAAATCAGTTATTATGAATATAGTTATCTGGAACTGCAGGGGGGCATTGAAGCCTTCCTTTCAAAACCATGTTAGAGATTTGGCTGCTCAGCATGATCCGGCAATTTTTGTTGTGATGGAAACCCACATTGGAGGTGATAGAGCCAAAGAAATTACTGAGAGACTTCCCTTTCAAGGAGCTATCCATACTGATACCATAGGTTTTGCTGGTGGCCTGTGGCTTCTTTGGGACCCTGACAGGGTGGAGATCACCAACCTGGCTAGCACTGAGCAAGAAATTCACGTTCTTGTTAAGGTGAGATCTTCTAATCTTAGTTGGTTTTTTACGGCTATTTATGTTAGTCCTAGATTTAGAGAAAGACATCTTCTCTGGAATAATTTATCTGCTGTAGCAAATACCCATAATTTGCCTTGGTTAATGGCTAGTGACTTTAATGAGTTACTCTCTACTAATGATAAGTTGGGTGGTAGACCCCTTATCCCCTCTAGGGCCAGTGCCTTTAAAGAATGTCTTGATTTCTGCAACATGGCTGATCTCGGCTTTCACGGCCCGAGATTTACATGGACTAATAAAAATGATTTAAGCTCTCTCATTTAGGAAAGACTGGACAGGTTTTTCGCCAACCCTAATTGGTGTTTGATGTATCCAGAGGCCCAAGTTTCGCATCTTGCTAGGTGCCTCTCGGATCAATGCCCAATTCTTCTTGAGCTTCAACCCCAGAACACCTTCAGGTTGGCCAGACCTTTTTGATTCCAGAGTTTCTAGCTTTCGGATTCCTCCTTTCCGAATGTTGTTCGTAATGCTTAGGCAAATCAGTCCAATCTTGATCAAGCAACTACAACCTTTGTTAAAGAAGCCCAAGTCTGGAACAAGGAGCACTTTGGAAATATTCTTGTTAAGAAGAAAAGGTTGCTGGCTAGGTTATTGGGCATTCAGAAAGCTTTGGCAATTAGCCCAAATTTGTTTCTTGTCAATCTGGACAAACAGCTTCAAGGAGAGCTTAACAAGGTGTTGAATAATGAAGAAGAATTATGGGCGATGAAATCTCGCATCAATTGGATGATCCAAGATGATCGGAACACTTCCTTCTACCATATGTCCACCCTTATTAGAAGAAAGCACAATAAAATCCTTAGTATCAAAGACAACCAAGGAGAGTGGATTTTTGAGCAATCAGCAGTTATGGATTTTATTCAGAATCACTTCCGGAATCTTTTCTCTTCGGAAATGCTTTTTTCTTCCAGGCAGGCTTCTTTCACTCATGCTGATGCTCCTCGCCTCTCTAATTTAGATGTCCAAACTTTATCTCTCCCGGTTCTGGACGATGAAATTAAAAATGCCCTCTGGTCTCTTAAACCCTTCAAATCCCCCGAGCCTGATGGCATTCATGCTGGTTTCTACGAGAGATTTTGGCTGCTTGTCAAGGATTCAATAACAAATGAAATTAAGAAAGTTTTTAGGGAGAGGAAAGTTCCTGCCTATCTGAACCAGACTCATATCGCCCTTATCCCAAAGATTAAAGGTCCTGAAACCATCGGAAACTACCGCTCTATATCCCTTTGTAACTTAGTTTATAAGATCATCTCCAAAATTATTGTTACAAGGATTAGACCGCACTTGGACAAGCTAGTGTCTCCTTTTCAAACAATCTTCGTCCCTGGGCGTAAGGGCATTGATAATGCCATTATTGCGCAGGAGATTATTCATACTATTGGAAGGAAAAGTGGGAAAGTGGGGAACATGGTCATCAAAATTGACCTTGAGAAAGCTTATGATAAACTCGAATGGTCTTTTATTCGGGATGTTCTCCTTGCAGCCAACTTCCCCTCAGAGATGATTCAGTTGATTATGAGCTATGTTTCATTATCCACAGATTCCATCTTAGTCAATGGTGGAGCCCTTGACCCTTTTCTCCCCTCAAGAGGAATCCTCCAGGGCGATCCTCTGTCTCCTTATCTTTTCATCCTTTGTATGGAAGTTTTAGGCAGAATTATTGAGGAAAAATGTTCTCAGAAGGTTTGGACCCCTCTTAAAGCCTCTTCTAGTGGTCCAACTTTTTCTCACTTGTTCTTTACTGATGATTTGCTTCTTTTTGCGAGAGCTAATGAGGAAAATTGTGGTAGTGTGAGAGAGGCTATTGAGGAATTTTGTTCACTGTCTTGGCAGAAAGTTAATTTCTCTAAATCCAAAGTTTTCTTCTCCCCCAATGTTGACCAGGAGCAGAGAGATCGTCTTAGCAATAATCTTGGTATTCGCTCCACTTCTAATCTTGGTAGTTATTTGGGGTTTCCCCTCAGACATGCGGGATCTTCGAACCAAGATCTGAATTTCATTTTGAGCCGTGTTAAACAGAAGCTAGCTGGGTGGAAGTCTAACCTTTTGTCTTTTGCTAGTCGTCAGGTTCTTATCCAAGCTTCCATTAGCTTGATCCCTTCTTATATCATGCAATCTATTCTGCTCCCTTCCAGAATCCTTGACAAATTGGATAAATCTAGTCGGAATTTCCTTTGGGGCTCCTCGGACTCAAAGACGAAAATGCACTAGGTGGGGTGGGATAAAGTTACTAAATCTAAAGCTGAAGGTGGCCTTGGTCTTCAAACGACAAAGGGTAGGAATATGGCCTATCTCTCCAAGTTGAACTGGAGATTTCATGAGGAGAAAAATGCTCTCTGGTCCCAAGTCCTAAGAAAGAAATATTTAACTCGTAGAAGACTCTCCTCTAGTAATGTGAATTCCCTTCCTAGCTCTCGTACCTGGAAGGCTTTTTATAAAGGCAGTGATATCTTCAAGGAAGGAACTAGATGGAGTTTGGGTTGGGACAGTAACATCAGCTTCTGGTTTGACAGGTGGACCTCTAAAGGTCCAATAAGGAGTCTTATCCATGGTCCTGTCACTAGGGAAGAGGAGGAGCTGAGAGTTAGAGATATAGCGTCGGAATTTGGATGGAATTGGTGCAAAATTTCTATGGAGCTTCCTACAAAGACCTATATGGAAATCAAGGCCATGCCTCATTCTCGTGTATTAGAAGAGAAGGATAAACTCATATGGGCTGCTACCTCTAATGGGGAATTTAACCTTGCCAGTGCTTACAAGATTGCTTCAAATCAGGTGGATTTTGTCCTGCTTTTAATGGATGTTGGATTTGGAAATTAAAAATTCTACCAAAAATCCAGTCTTTCATCTGGATGTGCTTACACAAAAGTATTGCAACTCGGGAATGTTTTGACTAAAGGTGCATTCCAATTAACCCTTCCTACCCCCTTTGCCACCAATCTTCAAAATCAATCCTTCATCTTCTTCGGGATTGCCCTACGATTTCTATTGTTTGGCATAATCTAAGTCCTCTTGGCCTCGCTTCTACCTTCTTCTCTCAAGACTTACACACTTAGCTTGAATCCAACTGTAGAACCGGGAATAAGGTTTGCTCCTTCTCTATTCGGTGGCATATCCTTTTTTCTTTTGGAATTTGGTCTATTTGGAATCACCGAAACAAGGTTGTCTTCCAAAACCGTACTCCCTCTTCTTCCCTTCATCAGGAAGTCATCCAAAGGGCAATGGAATTTTTCTTTTGTGCCCAAGGCAGCAGCCTTCATAAGCCGAAGTTGATCAAGATGATTAGATGGGAAAGACCCTATAGGGGTTGGTATAAGTTGAACACGGACGGATCTGCAGCTAGGAATCCTGGGGTTGCTGGGGGAGGCGGCGTGCTTAGGGATGATGCAAGTGTGTGGATTAAAGGCTTTGCTAGACAAATTAGTCATACTACCAGCTTTTTAGCAGAGCTTTGGGCTCTTAGGGATGGCCTTATTATGTGTTCAGAGCTGCATATTAATGCTCTAGAAATAGACTTGGATGCCAAAGTCATCGCTGATCTGATGAATAACTCAGGGTCTTCCACTACTTCTAATTCCTCTATAGTGGCTGATTGCAGGCTCTTGATTTCCCGTTTTCCTCAAGTTAAAGTGAAGCACTGCTATCAAAAATCAAACTCCGTTGTAGATGCTCTTGCCTGTCAAGGATCCAAGCTTCCCTCTGATTTTTTGTATTTCTCTTCCCCTCCCCCCTAGTTGTTTAACGTTTATGTTTCGGACCTCTATGGTCTCTATCATTCCAGGCTTTGCCCTGGCCCAGTTGTATCTTCACCTCTTTTTTAGTTTAATGCATTCTCCAGTTTACAAAAAAAAAAAAATATATATATATATATATATATATTTGCATTATTGTACACAATTGACAAAGGTGGTATCCTTTCTTTTCCTCCTTTTTTTTTTTTTTTTTTTTTTTTTTTTTTTTTTTTTTTTTGTGGCAGATACAAAATATGCATAAAAGTATAAAAGTGGAAACATGCCAAAGGTAAGACTGATCATGGTATAGTACACTTAGTCTCGCTATGACATTATGCACCAAGATTTTGGCCAAGAAAGTCATGACGTCTCTATATATATATTGTTCCATCAGGAGGCGTCCGATCAGCCTGGTGTAGTCTTATTTGACAATGATTTCTCCTTAATTCTCTCTCTCTCTCTCTCTCTCTCTCTCTCTCTCTCTCTCTCTTAGAAGGCATCTGATTTGAACTTCAGAGTGCTTACCATTGCCTAACATGGACCACGACAATGCTCTCCCTATGTGCAGGACCCATGTGGTGCTATGTTACAATAGAGCTCCATCTCGAACCCACATCAATCCTCATTTCTTGGACCTCGGATGCATGGTCTTCATTCATAAGGGAAGTGAAATTCTAGTACCAGACTCGGCACATGCACAACTGAATTCCTCAGCATACCAATTATGGATTTCATAATGTTATCACTGAATCATCCTCCCTAAAGTCCTAGCACTTACATTTTCTCAGCAACAGAAAAAAGTGCTAATAATCAAATTAATAAAGACCCAAAATTTTGAGTAGTCCTTTATAATTTTCTTCTCTTAATCAAACCAAACAAGTTTATTTTTGTTCATTTCCTTGATTTATATCCAAAGAGAACTCAGTCAGAAGTTACATCAACAGTTTCCGTACAAAAAAAAAAATTGAAATCTGACCATACAACAAAGAATCACAAAATTGAGAAAGATTCTAAATATATTTGTTTAGAAGAAAAAATAAAAACTGAGCTTTAAAAAAAAAATCTTATTTTTGTCTTCTGAAGAGGTTCCATTCACTACCCAAAAAAAAAAAAAAAACTGTTGCAACAACATTTTTAGTTGCAATAAAGTCAAAGTCATTGCAATAACATTTTATTGCAACAAAAAAAATTGTTGTGCATTATTGAATAAAATTTATGGCAATAGGTAATTGCAACAAAAATATATAATTAGAATTATCACGTAGCCCCACTACCCAATTTTTCGTTTTTCTTTTGAATCTCACAAAATCTATAAAAACTAATTTAAATTCCCCTTTTTTTAATAATAACTCTCAATCTAAATTCCTATTAGAAATTACAAGCATTTTGGGAGATCCAAAAGTTAGGGTCCACAATTGGATAGGTCCTTAATACTGTGATAATGATGTAAATAGTGTTCAAACAATATCTAAATTTAGGATTTTTTTAAAGGAAAGAGTTAACAAATGCCCTAAGAGCATTTGTTAATGAACTATTTTTAAAAAATTTGTATGGGAAAAGAAAAAAAAAATCAATTAATGTTTTAACAGCCTTTTCAATTTCCAATAAAAGTGATATAAAAATTTTTCTTAAATAGTTTATTATTCATTGCCCTAAGGGCACCCATTAATTGTTAAAATGACCCTTTTTTAAATTAGTAACTTTACTTCTTCTCTATTATTTAAAGTTTTAAAACATGAGAAATTGAGGGCATTTTGGGAGATCCAAAAGTTAAGGTCCACAATTGGATAGGTCCTAAAAGAATAGTGAGTATAATATTATGGTGTCAAAGTCCTAGATAACAAGAGAGAGCTTTAATTTTTTTTTTTTTTTTTTTTTGAGAGAAAAGGAGAGAGAGCCTTAGAACAAGATGTCGATCCTATTTACTAATATAAACTCATATATTTAGGTATTATTATTGCAATGCTTGTATTTGGGTGTGGAAATAGTATTCAAAGTTGCTCTAAACTATTGCCTGAGCATTTTTGTGCTCGATGCCTATGAACAAGTGGTGGCTATTTTGGTCATTGCACCTTTTGCAATGAATATTGACAGGTAAACAGTAAACTTCTCTTCTTTCTCTTTCCTTGAACATTATATATACACTACTACAGTCTACACATACGATGATTAATAGTTTTTCTTTTTATCAAAATGTATTTTATTAACAAATTTGTCCAAATCTTACAGAATTAGAAGGGTATAATTCATGACATGTTCAATTTTTGTTAAACTAGTTGTGCTCACTTTACTAGAGTAAGTATTCTTCAAGCTGATATGGACCATACCACATCATCAGACTAACATCTTATACCCAACACATCGCTTCCTTTATTAACATATAAGACTAAAACATCTTAAATGTTATTGACTTGGCAGGCCAATATTTGGCATGAACATATATGTGCTAGGAATGAAGTATACAACAGCCATGGTTGCAGCCACATTGAGCAATACTCTTCCTGTCATGGTGTTCCTATTAACTACTTTCATCTATTTTACAGGATAATTGGTGCAGTGACAATAATTGTGGGGATATATGTTCTCGTCTAGAGGAAAAGCAAAGAGGAATCAACAAATGAGAATAGTGTAACTGTTTAACAAACTCTCACTTGTTAAAACCTAATATGTATTTTAAATAACAACTGTTACCTTTATCTAAGCAGGACTTCACCACCTTCATCCAAGAGAGGTTGGATAGGTACTTTGCAAATCCTGACTGGTGCGTCATATACCCAGAAGCACAAGTCACCCATCTTCCAAGATGTTCCTCAGACCATTGCCCTGTGCTATTAGAGCTTCAGCCTCACTCCAATATCAGGCTTAGGAGGCCATTCAGGTTTCAAAGGTTCTGGTTGTCTGATGACTCCATCTCTAATGTTGTTCGTAGTGCTTGGTCAGATCATTCGGATTTAAATGAATCCATATTAAGATTTACAAGAGAGGTCACAACTTGGAACAGGACCCACTTTGGCAATATTTTTGCTAAAAAGAGAAGGATATTGGCGCGCTTGAATGGCATTCAAAAAGCCATGGTGGATAGGCCTTCCAGTTTTCTTATCGATCTCGAAAAGAAGCTCCAGATAGATCTCTTGCTAATTCTCAACCAAGAAGAGCAGCTTTGGGCCATGAAATCTCGTATCAACTGGATGGTTCAAGGTGATCGCAACACCTCCTTCTACCATGTCTCTACTCTCATCAGAAGAAAGCATAACAAAATCCTAAACTTGAAAAATTCCCAAGGTGAGTGGATCAATGATCTCCCCGATGTCATGGGATTTGTTCGTATCAGCTTCCTGAAGCTTTTTACTACTGAACTGGATATCTCTTCTCTCTCAGTTCCTAGCTATGACTTGGATAACCCTCATTTATCCATTGAGGAGGCCCATCTCATCAATCTTCCGGTGACAAATGAGGAAATCCACCATGCTTTATGGTCTCTAAAGGCTTTCAAGGCTCCAGGGCCCGATGGCCTTCACGCGGGTTTTTTCCAAAAATTTTGGCCTCTGGTGGGCAGTTCTGTTTCAAACAAGATCAAGAATATTTTTATAGAGAAAAGAGTTCCATCTCCCCTCAACCAAACTTACATTTCCCTCATTCCGAAGATTAAGGGTCCAGAAACCATTGGGAACTACAGACCCATCAGCCTCTGCAATACAGTGTATAAAATCATAACGAAGATTATAGTGGCTAGGATTAGACCTTACTTGGATAAGCTTGTTTCTCCGTTCCAAATAGCTTTTGTCCCAGGTAGGAAGGGAGTGGATAATGCCATTATTGCCCAGGAAATTATTCACTCTATCAGTAGGAAAAAAGGAAATGCTGCCTACATGGTTATTAAAATTGACTTAGAAAAAGCCTACGATAGATTGGAATGGTCCTTTATAAGAAATGTCCTGATTGCAGCAAATTTTCCTTCAGAGTTGATCCAACTCATTATGAGCTGTGTTTCTTCGACTTCTACATCTATCCTTTTCAATGGTGGTACCCTTGACCCCTTCCTCCCTTCAAGGGGTATTAGGCAAGGAGACCCACTCTCTCCTTATCTTTTCATACTGTGCATGGAGGTGTTGGGTAGAATTATTGAGGAAAAATGCTCCAAGAAAGTTTGGAAACCAGTGAAAGCCTCGATTAGTGGCCCGGCTTTCTCCCATTTATTTTTTGCTGATGACCTTCTCCTTTTTGCTAAGGCAGATACAATCAACTATACCAATATTAGAGAAGCTCTTGATGAATTTTGCATGATTTCAGGGCAAAAGATAAATTCCACCAAATCCAAAGTACTTTTCTCGCCTAATGTAGATAGAGATCATAGAGAAGCTCTTTGTGAAATTCTTGGGTTCCATTCAACTCCAAACTTGGGCACTTACTTGGGTTTTCCAATGAGGCATGCTGGGTCTTCTAATCAAGACTTAAACTTTGTGCTGGATCGTGTTAACCAAAAGCTTGCTGGTTGGAAGGCAAACCTCCTCTCCTTTGCTGGTAGAAGAGTCCTTATTCAAGCCTCTACTAGTGCCATTCCATCCTATGTCATTCAAACTACTCTCCTTCCTACAAGAATTCTTGATAGTTTGGATAGATTGAACAGAAATTTCCTTTGGGGATCTGATGGTAAAAGGAGGAAGATGCATTGGGTGGGCTGGAACAAAGTGACTCGGCCTGTGGTGGAGGGTGGTCTTGGTTTACAAACTGCCAAAGGCAGGAACCTGGCTTATCTAGCTAAGTTGAATTGGAGACTTTATACTGAAAAAGATGCCCTATGGTCTAAAGTTATGAGGAGCAAGTACTTGTCTCCTAGAAGGGCTGCTTCCAATAATGAGAATGCTCTCCCAAGTTCTCGTATTTGGAAAGGAATGAAGAAAGGAATGGAAGTCTTTAAGGAGGGCACTAGATGGAGCCTTGGTAGGGACAGCAATTTAAGATTTTGGTTGGACAATTGGACCTCTTATGGCCCATTGCAACAGCTTATCCAAGGGCCTCTTAACAGAGGGGAAGAAGAGATGAGAGTTGGGGATATTGCTGCAGTGAATGGTTGGGATTGGGGGAAAATTTCTATGGTGATTCCATCAGCGATTGAATTAGAGATTCAAGCCATGCCTCGTGCCTGTGTTGCTGATGAGGAGGATAGACTTATTTGGGCTGCCACTTCTAATGGGGTTTTTAATCTAAATAGTGCCTATCTCTTGGCAAGCAATCAGATTGATCATCAAATCGAATTTAATGGTAAATGGATTTGGAAGCTCAAGGTGCTGCCAAGGATGCAATCTTTCATTTGGCTGTGTTCCCATAACAGCTTAGCCACTCGGGAGTGTCTTGCTTCGAGAGGTATCCCTATCTCTACAATCTGTCCAATATGTCAGCTAGATTCTGAATCAATCCTTCACCTCCTTAGGGATTGTGACTTTGCCTCCAATCGTTGGCAGAATTTAGGAATGGGAGATCTCAGCTCAGATTTTTTCTCTCTAAATACTAGTGCATGGTTGGAAAAAAATTGCAAATTAGAGAAAAGGACTGGATACTTTCAAATCCCTTGGAACATTTTATTTGCCTTTGGAATATGGATATTATGGCAGCACCGAAACAGGGTGGTTTTCAAAAATCTACCCACTGGTCAAGCAATCCACAAAGAAATCACCCAAAGAGCAGTTGAGTTTGTTTTCTGTGCTCAAAACGTGGCTGCCTGCAAGCTTCGAGTTGAAAAGCTCATCAGATGGGAGAGACCTCAAAGGGGATGGTTTAAACTTAACACTGATGGTTCTTCACTAGGTAATCCTGGTATGTCAGGTGGTGGTGGTATTCTCCGAAACGATGCAGGTTTATGGGTTCATGCTTTTTCTAGGCATATTGGAACCACAACAAGTTTCCTAGCTGAACTTTGGACCTTGAGGGATGGGCTGATCATGTGTCAAAATCTTCAAATCAATGCTCTAGAAATTGAGTTGGATGCTAAAATTATTGCTAATTTGATGAATGATTCTAGCAATACTAACGGTGTAAATTCTGCTATGGTGGCTGACTGCAGGCTCCTAATTTCCCAAGTTCCGCAAGTTAAAGTGATGCATTGCTACCGGGAAACAAACCGTTGTGCTGATGGTCTTGCTAGAGTAGGAAACAAACAGCTTGATGCTGATATAATGTATTACAATGCCCCCCCTCCCTGTTTGCGTGACTGTTATCTTTCAGATTTGTATGGTCTGTACCATGTTAGGATTTGTCCTAACTCTGATGTTGCTGTGCTTCTTTAGTTGAATGAAATTCCCTTTTAACCAAAAAAAAAAAAAAAACTGTTACCTTTATCCATGTAGTTGGGGTAGAAGATGGGTATGAAAAATCGGAGGATATTGATGTTGGTAGTTAAACTTAATTTATATTATGAAATTTTAGTCTATATATTTATGAGAGTTAGGGTGTTCGATCTGAACATAGGTGACCCAACTAATTCTTGCAATCATTGCAAGAAATATAAAATAGTATTGCAACAAAAATTTTCTAGCAAGAATTTATCGTAATGACATTGTTTGTAATTGCTATAAGATGTTAAAATAATTTTTTTCGTTGCAATAAGTTACTACAACAACGATTTGCATTGCAATATATCATTTTGATGACTTGATTCATTGCACTAAGATATGACAACAACAACAATTTTTATTGCAGCGAGGTATTGTAATGATAGATTTCGTTGCAATAATTTATTGCTTACAGTTTTTCTCAGCAATTAATTCTCTATATTATTTTAGGTTTGGCTTACTGCGGCAACATGTTTACTTATGATAGAGGTACATATTGCTTCAATAATTAATTTCATTATAGTTTATTGCAAAATAAATAAATAAATAAAAATAGAAGTCATTGCAACGATAAAATATTGATATAAAAAATTAGCATTTTTTAATTTATTATTGCAACAAAAATGAACCTAAGGATGCAATAGATATTTATTGCTATTTTATTTTTCTTTTGTTTGCAATAGGTATTATAGTAATAGACATTTTTCCTTGTAATGATTCCATCCCGATCTCCTTCACTCACCTCGCCAAACTCACCCTCAAAACCAAACCAAGCCGCTGGACTCCTTCACTCGCCTCGCCAAATTACCAAGCAGTTGGTTTCATTCCCTACGGCTTATTGCCATGCCCTTTATTTAAAATTTATTTAGGAGTTTTTTTGTGCATTTTTTTAAAAACAGTATCATGTATTTTGGATTTTGGATTTTGATGGGTTTTACTTTATTCAAAGCATAGTGCAACACCCTAGATCAATATATATCACCGGCCCAACCTTCCCTTTTTGTAGGTATTTCCAATCAGAACTCATCAAACCATCCAAATAGTAAGACCAAAAGAAACTGCAGATATCAATCCAAAATGGATGTATCACTGACTAAACATAAAAACACACACCACTACCACTACCAAGAACAAGAACAAGAACAAGTCATTGAGTTAACGTAGAGCCAAGGGAAGATGATTAAACATCATGTTGAAAAAGGTCAGGTTAGGTGGACTGTGGACACAATCACTGCTCACTAACATATTGTAGATAACAGAGAGAGAGGCAGTGGGAATAGAAGTGGGAGAGAGCTTTTTGCCATTGGATTTTCCAAGTTGATAGCACACGAGAAAAATCACCCACTTCATTTCTTTAAGTGAAGGGGCCGGCCCAAAATTCTGACCCTCTTTGTTATTTTATTTTTATATATCTCTTAATACTCATCCCCCATCGATATTGTTATCACTATCCTCACAAACCATCATCATTGTTTGATAGTATTTCTACGAAAAATATGCCTTTTTAACTTTTAAGACTCTGAAACGTGTTCTTTTCGCAAAGTTCTTCAGCACCAATACCTTAATAAGCATTCTATCTAGCAGTCTATAGGTCATTTTTGTTTTCCTATCACCTATATACTATATTATTAAAGTGGGAGTGCAATAAAAGATTCAATTTTTTTTTTTTTTGGGTACTATATACTATTGTGTCAAAGGGTCATTATTCTAATTAGATCTCAAATCCTCTAATCTCCTGTTAGATTTTTCCAATTTCGTAGTGTAGAAGCTCTAATTAGTACCTTCTCATAAAAAAATTTAAAAAAAAAAAAAAAAAGAAAGAAAGAAAAAGAAGCTCTAATTAGTAATGACAACAAGACATGATTAGAAAGAGATAGAAGTCTAATTATGTTTCCAAACCTTATTAAATTATAAGAATTTTTTTTAATATTTAAAAAAAAAAATCAAACTTGCTATATTTATAAATAGTTATGAACTTGTATAATGTAGATGAAAAAAAATTATATATAACACATAGAATTTTTTTTTTTTTAATCGTTATATTTATATAGGTAGTTATGAACTCGTATAATGTAGATGAAAAAAATTATATATGATATATACAATTTAATTAATAAATAAAATATTAAATTATAAATTTTGGACAAATAAAAAATGACAAATGTTATTCTATAATAATTTAATCATTACTTTTTTCCAGTAAAAAATTAATATTGTTAATAGGTTTATATTCACATATAACAATTATTAATTATTATGATATTTTTTATTTGAAGACAGTTACGATATATTGCTAACTCTCAAACAATTTCCTCTCAACAACTAAAATTTTGTATTTTGATTTTTTTTTTTTAATGATTAAAGGCTTTCAAAGCTCACAATACATGTGAAGCATAATAATAGTAATTATATTTTATTATGAGAAATGATATGTTTACAACATTTTTACAACAAATCCTAAGTGGTAAGTTGTTACTAGTTGTAATTGTCGAGGCAAAAAAGTAATCTTAGCGTTAGTTTGAAATTTGAACCAATAACAACTAACCACTTGTGATTTGTTGTAAAAATGTTATAGACGTAGCATCTCTCTTTTATTATTATACTGTTAGAATTCTTTCATAACGCTTCAAAGTTATCCAACAATCATAAAAGTAAAACCGTTGATGTGTAATAATGAAACGGAAACCCAGCTATACCTAAGCGAACCCGTCACATGCAGACACAAACGTCAAACAATAAAATTGTCCATACTCTATAATCTATATATAGTATACTGCCCTACTTTTAAATGTTGCACTATAATAGACGTTAGGTTGTGGTTGGAACGGGTGGGAGATGAACATCATGTGATTGCCACGCAACAATTGTCGGGGGGTCAGTGTTACAAATATGCCACATAAGTAATTTGATAACGGAAAATCCTATTACATACTTTTTAACTGCACACCCCGTATTTACTTGCTTTTGAAATCGTATTTTTAAAACACAATTTTAATAAAAATTATAAAATTGTGAAATCGTATTTTATAAATACAATTTCAGTCCATGCAACTGGTGTGCATCGATAAGCATGTACTAAAAAATGTATTTTTATTGGTTTTAAATAATTTTATTTTAGTTGAGAGTCGCAACCTAATTTCATAGCGGTGAAAAAAAGCACGTGTAGAGTGAAACATCCCTACAGTAAACACTTGCTTATTGTATATGATATTTTAAGACCCATTATAAATAATTTCTCCTAGTATATTTGTGTAATTTGTTGAGGTAATTACCTTCTTCTTCTTTTCTTTTCTTTTCTTTTCCATTTTTTTTTTTTTTTTCTTGAGAAGGTGTTGAGGTAACTACTTATGAAGCCATTCAGCCAGAAATGAAATTATTATAAAACCATAATAAGAAAGAGAAATGACTGATCAGCTTTCCTTACTCTCACTGAGATTGCATTTCTATAATAATAATATTATTATGACGTTGCGACTTCAACTAGGATTGTATAAACCATTGTAAAATTTTTAAATCACGCTTGATGGCTGATGCATATCCTTGGATAGAGTGGATAGACCCATTATTTTCGGTTTGACTTTGAATGCAAACTTAAGTCACAATGTCACATGAATATAAGGGTGTTGACAAAAGCAAAAGCTACTCCCTTAAAAAAAAAAAAAAAAAAAAAAAAAAAAAAAAAAAAAAAAAAGAGAAGCAAAAGCTACTCTTTTGCATAATATAAAAATGAGAAATGTTAATTGGTCCCCTAAAAGTATTTGTTAGTGAACTACTTTAGAAAAAAATTATAGGAAGAAAAAAAAAACAAGTAATAATTTGATAGTTTTTTTACTTTCCATAAAAATAGTGTCAAAATTTTCCTCAAATAGGTTGTTAACAATTACCCTAAAAGCACCTATTAACATAAACTATACAAAATAAAACCATTTAAGAATCCTCTAGACTCTAGAGTTGTTAGGAATTGTAGATACTAGGGGTATGTTTGGTAACTGTTTTTTTTTTTTCCTTATTTTATATTTTCAAAAACAATATTTTATTTTTGAGACTAAAAAACTTATTTGACAACTCAAAATAGACAGAAAGCAAAATCTGTTCTCAAAACTCAATTTGTGAAGGAAATTGAAACATGCAAAAGACTGTTTTCAGTTTTTAATTTTTAAAAGTCCATGAAAACACGCATTTAATTTAATGAATCTGTCTCATTTACTGAGTTAGCATTAGAGTTCAAATCCTAGTAACAACATATTTTAGTATTTTCTATTTTTTTCTTCAAAAAAACTATATTTTTAATTTTAGCTAACCAAAAATGTTTTTTATTTCAAAAATACAAGAAAATTTTTTTTTCTTTATATTCCCAAAAAAAGTTTTTGAAATAGAAAACAAAAACTGTTACCAAATATAACCTAGATAACTCTATCTTAGATTTCTTAAAATCCAATCCATTTGTTTGGAAAGGAATTGATTTAATTTTATCATAATATCAACAATTAAACAAACATTGACTATCTCTATTTTGGTATCTACTTATGTTATTAATGGTATGGAAAAATCTAATCCATTTATTTCAAATTGGATGAGTTGAATTTTAGGAAAATCTAGAGCTAAACTGATTTTTTTTTTTAATAGAAAGAAAATCTAAAATATCTTAATTAAGCTTTGAATGTCAGTATTCCAAGTGTTTTATTGCAACTTAAAAAAAGTTAAAATTAAATATTTCAAATGTAAAAAATAATATAATATTGTCCTAATCTATTTTAGTCCAAAATTTTAAAATATAATAAAGGGGGAAATCAGATTAAAATTTAGAAAGTGCAATTTATAATTTATTCTATAACGTACCCTCAAATTATTGTATTTGCGAACATATAGGAATCGTTCATGGACATTTTGAAGCATTAATGGTTATTTAGCTTTTGTAACATATTACAAATTCAAACTTTAAAGCATTAGAGGCAAACCCTGCCTTTATAAATGCTTCACTAATCCCAACACAAATGTCCATAGAGCATTTTTCAATCTTCATTTCTTAACTTAGATCAAAATTAAAGTGATAATGTGAGGTGTACATGGGTAAGGTTGGAGGGTTTTTTAATCGAACCCAAGCTTATCAAGTTTTTAACCTAACACATGCCATAATGTGGGTAGAAAACTACCCACATAGATTTGGTTAGGTTGAATTGGGTTGGGTCAGTGACTTATGCGTTACATGTTTGATGTGCCTTAAAAAATTTGGTCTTTCACTAACTATTTGTTGATACCCATTCACGACACATTTTCTATGAGCCCGATTCAACAAAGCCCTACTTCCTTGTGGGTTCAATTCATGTATTATATTATATTTTATTATTTTAAGCATGACCCAAGCCCATGCAACTTACTGGAGAAAATTGAGGAAGTGCGGTTTGGAGGGTATGGGTCGGTTCTTTTCGGACATTTTGCATGAGCTGAGCCTATGCGTGCTACCAAGTGGGCAGGGGACACTGGTAGCACCTCTGGCTTATAGAGGAAGTCTTGTACACAAAATTTTCATCCCAAAAGAGCTTTTATGCTCTAGATGACTGTGGCACAACTTTTCTGCTCTACCATTTTTTGCCTAAAACACATAGCTAACCCTAAGTGGCTGGCCTTGTTTGCTGCAACAACCAAATGCAATCTCCAAGGACTTGCCATGTCTAGAAAACATCAACCGATGAATTTAAGCTACTTTATTTCCCAAATTATGTGAAAAGCAAGGCATCTCTCTTACCCAATTAAATCAAATCTAACCATAACTTCTTTAATTAATACCTTGAGGTTCAAAACCTCTTTTATTGACCAAAAATAGTCACTTAGAGCACCCCAAGTTCAATACAAAAGGCCCCAATCATATTCAAAAGGAACGAATCGCATTTTCCCTATAGAGTTGAAACTTGAAAGCAAAAATCCACTGAACTATGAAACATTCTCATAATTCTGAACCTTAAGGATGGAAATATGGGTACAAGACAACCTTCCCTCTCTTTCTCACAACCTCTCTCAATTTCCTCTTCTCGTTGACTGTGGATCAAAGTTTTAGACTTGTTATGTTTTTATGTTTTTTTTTTTTTTGCACTTTTGTTATGCTCATTCAGCTAGTTAACATTCTCGCAATTCTGAAGCATAGGGGTGGAAATATGGAGGAGAACCTTCCCTCTCTTCCTCACAACCTCTCTCAATTTCCTCTTCTCGTTGACTGTGGGTCAAAATTTCAGACCTGTTATATTTTTATGCTTTTTCTACACTTTTGTTATTAGCATTTTGATTCTCTCTTGTCAAAACACCATTAGCCTTTTGTTCATTATACATTTGAAATGTTGGGCTTAATTCTCCACAATAAACACATTTAAAGAACCCAAGGGGAGATTTGGGCAATTCTCGCATTTTTGGCCCTTATTGCAAAAACGTCCCTGACACTATTTAATTACATTTTTTTAGTAAATTATTACAATTCACATAATATATCGAAATTATATTGCAAATTTTCGAACTCATCAAAACTAATTCTTAAAATACCAAAATAAATCAAAGTAAAATTTTAAAATAAGAGTAATAAAATAAACTTAAATATATGGTGTCTCAAATTGGATTAGATAAAGTGGGGAGAAAGAAATTATCAACTCGAATCCAATCTAAACTAAGACTCAAAATAAAATTCCCCACTCACTAATTCAACGAAACCAACCTTGTTGAATTAATGGGTTGGATGCACACTCCTAACCCTAACAACAATAGTTAGAAGTTATCATTGTCTTTTGAGTAATTACTCCTTGAATATGTCTTTTCAAATGTCCATACTTTGGATGGGTGAAGTGCAAATGCCTAAAGCAATCTACTGCTAGAAGTTATCATTGTCTTTTGAGTAACTACTCCTTGAATGTGTCTTTTCAAATGTCCATATTTTGGATGGGTGAATTGCAAATGCCTAAAGCAGATACTAATTAGGACTTGACCTTGATACTTAGCCCAAAAATAAAGAAACCATGATACAAGTAACTAGTGTCCTAGGTCATTAAATTAAGGGGATTTTTCCTTATATAATAAGTTAATGTATATTTAATAATCTATTAAAAGATTTTTATTTTGTCAAACTATATACATATATTAAGAAACTACATCTAATTACCATGAATTTGTACGTGCAAAACAGTAAATTATTAATAACTTTTTTGTTTGTGGGTAACCTATATCCTCAAAGTAACATTATCCAAAAGTACCATAAATACGTACTCCATTCTTTTATATAAATGATAGGTCCTACTAATTAAATTTATTATGAGACTCATCATTCATGTGAAAGAAGAAAATACGCATTTATGATACTCCGAAATTACCTAATAAATTTTCTAAAACAAAAATATATCAAATGGAATGCAAAGAGTTTGGTGCGGTGCCCTTATGAGTTATGACCTTCCTAACTTTAACTAATAAATGAACATTGATTTAGAGCACCCACCCTCTCATCCTTCTTTTATAAATGAAAATGCGGATTACATTTTTTGGACCTCAAAGTTAGTTCAAACACCAAAACAACAACCCCACCCCCCCACCCCAAAGAAACTATTCAAAATGAAACAAAAAATTTCAAATTCTTAAACACTTGATTTGACTACTTTCCACTTTTGTCAAAAAAAAAAAAGAAAGGAGGATGGGTCCAAAACAGCATCAAAACCAATTTTGACGTTAGAATCGAAGGCACAGTGTGCATAGTGAAGCACTTCACAGAGTTCTATTAGAGTTTTGGAAGCATTTGATTTGCTCTATTTGAAGCAGAAAGAGAGAAAGACCCCCATACAATACTCCCAAGTAACACTCCCACCTCTCTCTCGAATCTCTCTCTTTTTCTTTCTCTCTCTCTTTTTTGTTTTTTACAATAAAAAGAAGGAATGAATAAAAAATATCTCGGTTTGGGTTACTTCGAAAATTGGATTCTAGAGAGAGCGTAGACCCTACGCCACACGTTTCCTATAGCCCCATTCATAATTTTCTTGCTTTCCAACGGCCAACCAAGTTAAGATTTTTGAACTGTTTCAAAATCATTCAAAAATCAAAACCCCCCAAGTCCTATCCCCCAAACCCAAATATCTCTCCCCCGCGCACTATCACAAGTCACAAATGAGTCAAATTGCCCACCATTATAGTTCTAACTTTGAATTTTTTTAATAAAAAAAAAAAACACTAAAATAGAGGGAAATAAATAGAAAAATACTAAGTAATAATTAAAAAAAAAAATACATATTAAAGTCTTCCTAATCACTTACATGCCTAATCAACCTACCTCACCCACCATGGAAAAAAATGTACACTAAACTAGGGGCCCGTTCGAACCGGGTTCACTCATCAATGTCTCCGGTTCTTTTCCTATCTTCTCTGTTCCCTATTTTTAATCTAACTAGATTAATTTTTTTTTTTTTTTTTTAAGAAAAAAATATAATATTACTCAAAAACTGGGCACAACCGCAGGAGCCAAACTGGACTGAGTCGTCACGTCCGGCACTTCCTTCTTCCGCCGCATCTCCAGCACTTTACGGTGGTGGTTGGAGTGCAACTCGTTCGAGAAAGTCGGGCTACAAGCGGGTCTGTATTCGGGTAAGAGCCGACCCGACTTGAACCGAACACCGCAAGCGTTACAAAGAGTTTTGGCTCCTAGTGGACCGGTTCTCCACTGTGGTGTCTTCTGCACACCGCAATGGCTGCACCGCCTCGGAGTCTGGGTTCCACCCACAGTTTCCTTGGGTTTTTTCTTCTGCTTCTTCACCGGCGGTTGTGCTTCAGCGTAAACCGGCTCGAGGTTCTGCCCTGGATTAACGTAGATGAACCAAGGGCTTGAAGGAGACGAAGATGAGGACGAAGAGGTGGTTGTTGAACTCGAAGAAGACTCTGTAAGCGAAGGGGACCCAAGAGACCAAACTCGACCGCCGGTTCGAGTGCGTTTGCTTCTAGCCTTGGCCGGAACCGGAGTCTTGAAACACGGCTTTTCCGGTTCAGGTTCAGGTTCTGGCTCAGGCACTTTGGGCTTGTCGGTTAAAATAACGGTCGGATAAGGCTCAGAGAATTCCGAGAAAGAATCCTCAACAAAATGGGATAGCCATTCTAAGTCCGCTAATTCATCCGCCTGTTATAAAAAAAAAAAAAAGACGGTGACTTTGGTCAATAACTACCGACCTAAACCTTAAAAGAAACCGCTTTTTTTTAAGAGAGAAAAAAAAAATAGTACCGGAACGCCGAGTTCGCTTGTGGGTACGGAGCCAAACTCGTCTTTGCTGGCAGTGAAAGTAGTGGTTTTGGTGTTGGAATTTTCGTGGTCAGAGACAAAGCTTTTATCTTTTACCTCTTCTTCTTCTTTCACAAACCCATCTTCGTTAGACAAGTCAAGGAGTTCATCTACAAAAAAATCGTCACAAGCCAAGCCATTTTGCTCCTTCACTGCCCACAACTCTTCAGAAGCCGCCTGTGGGGTTGGTTTCAAGGCCATTTCTTTCCTAAAACTGGTTTTCAAAGCCGCTTCCACGCATTCCATTTCCGTTTTGCACTACAAAAACAAACAAAACCCAAATTTTAAAAGACAGAAAAACTTCGTAAAAAAAAAAAAAACCCAAAATTTGTTCCATGTTTTTCACAGCCCAAAAAGGTGTTACCTGAACAGAACGATAAGTTTGAAAAGGAAGAGAAGGGAGAGACGTAGTGATGGTGGTAGTGGTGGGTGCAGAAGAGGGTGGGTTGGAAGAAGTAAAGGTGTGGAATTGGAAGAAAAAGGGGTGGTGAGTTCGGTAAAGCATTGAATAAGAAAGGAAAGCGTCCGTGGCTCTTACTAAAGTACCCGTTTTTGTCTCTCTCTCTCTCTCAATTTAATTTTCTACCCTTTTAATTTTTATCTCTCTATATTTGTGTGTATATATTTATACTTTTGATAAATAAATATACGTTGCTATACACATCTAACGGAACTGATCAATAAATACGCAAAATTATTATAAAAAAATTGTTCACGGGGGCTGCCCCTGTGAAAGGGTACCCGGGTACAATATAGAAAGGTTGTGTCAAGGCTGAGTGGGACTCATATGATATGTCTATCTATAGGCTGCTACCAAATTTATGAATCTTCCTTCCGTTTAAAACATTTCAAATTTTTGAAAGAGATGTAAAAACTAAAAACTAAATAGGATATGGTGTTGTCTGTTCTAGGAAAAAAAATAAAAAATAAAACTAGGTTCGTGAGGACCTAGGAAATCGCCACCTTTCTGTGTTTTTTTCTTCTCCTTCTCCTTTTTTTTTACTTTTCTTTTAAGAAAAGAATTTGGCACATCTCTTTTGACTAATTTACGTTACTAGCCTACCGCGTTGATCGCCACTCATTTGGGCTGTTTATACCATTTTCATGCTTTCCTTTTATTTCCCTCTTATAGTTTTCCAACTTTGATATATGGGAATAGTAATATTATCCTAAAAAGGCAAAGCACAGGTTCACAGTCATAGATTCATTACAGACAGCTAATTCTTGATTTTCTTTATCTTATTCTTTTTCTTCTTTTTTTTATTTTACTTTCCTTATTCTGTTTGACGGTTGAGATTCGGGTTTTGAGATTGTGCAATATTGTCGAGGATAAAGGATAATTGGCTTTGTTTAAGGATGACAATGTTCAATAGAGTTTTGGTGAAAAATAATTAAAGTATCCATTATTTTATTGTTTCAGATAATAAATTGCGAGTCCTTGAACGTTGCTTTGATATTGTCTCATTGTTCAGTTCTCCTTGTGTCAGTGGTAATTTTTAAACCGGCCATCTACCAATTTAAATGAACACGTCAATGCTGGTCATTGGGTATTCATTGTCCGCAACAGTTAAAAATGCTGGTCATTGAATAGATAAAGGAAAAAAATGAAATGGTAGAATCTAAGGCTTGTCGTTACTACTGATAGGAAGTAAATCCAGTTGCTAAAAACTATATATATATATATATATATGTGTGGTAAGTGGAGGAAGGGAAATCGGATTATGGACATCTCCATTGTAAAATGCTTGAAAATACCTGTAAGGACTCGATTTGTAATGATCCCAAACTGGTATTGAGTTCGTACGTTGAAGGCCCAAACAATAAAATTTGTAGAGCGTGGATGTCCGAGAACTAGGTTAACTCTAAAAGAAAAACAATTAAACCTCACGTTTATAGATAGATTAGCACAGATATAACGATCAATTTTTTCTTGAAACAAGTTCAGTTCTTTGGTTCATAAAGTTTTCTTCTGAGTATTCTCTGTTTTTTGATGTTCCGATCCCCTTCCCTCAATGCCTTCTTTCATGTTATATACTGTCCTCTTGATATCATCTTCACCACATACGTGTAGGTTGGGTTCGGGAGATTTCTTTCTATCCCATCTAACACCTTCTGGAACCTCCAACCAATAGCTGTAAGGCTGCTCCATCACTGTTCAGGCATCGCCTCCACATTAATGCGGCCAGAGAGTTGGTTGAGAGGCAATTAATGCGGAGGCAGCTGCTGTCATAGATATTTGTTTCCCTTTTCTTTCTTACCCTTGGCCCCATATCCCACTTTTAGTAGTAACGTAGCTCCGAAGTATGTTTATAACAAGGTGGCGTTCAGGTCGTCCTCGGACTTATATTGCCGAGAAGGATTTTGTCCTCGGACAAATACTGAACTCACCTTACGTGATATCTACTCTTCCTTTCGTTTGGTTACCCTTACAACCTGATTTGGGCCTCCTCGGACAGTTTTACCTCCTCGGATGGGCCACAGGCCAAATTTACACAACTTTAATAATTTATTGATTAGCCGAACTCCACAATAGCCCCTCAAAATCTTGTTTTTCGACTCCTCGGGAGAAAAGATGGATTTTGATGTCATAAGCCCATACCCTTTTATGTTTTGGGGCATGCTTCTGACGCTTCAGCATCCTGAGCGTGGCAGCATTAAATTTTGGTGACGCCCCTGTCTCCCACGTTCAACGGTAAGATGTAAATCGAACGGTAGGAGGTCTATCTCGTTTCGTGAGCGGGAACTTTACTGCTCATAATTTCTACACGACTATAAAGGCGTTCTCAAATCAATTCTCTGTCTTACCTTCAGTGATCACATAGTTCTAGAGCTCATACACTGAACTTGTCTTTCTCCTTTTTCGTCGTTTTCCTGGCGTCTACAAATATTCAAATCTTGTCTGAGGTCCCTCTTTCAAACCTGTAAGTTTTCTCAAAACCTTTACCGCTTTCATCTTAAACTCGTTAATATCTCTACTAAATCCTTTAGAAAAATGGGGAAAAAGAAGAGTACGTTTCGATGTCTAGTTGAGTCCGAGGAAGGTATGAGAAATTTCCATTCTAAGTATAGGATCCCCTCTACGGTGGGTATGAGGTACGCAGCCCAAGGGGAATGGGCCGACACTAGACAAACAAGGGAAGTGGTTATTCCCATGATTGCCTTCATAAAAGGCGGGATGACCATCCCGATGGGTAGTATTACTAGGAGCTACCTTAGGTTTTTTAGGTTATCACCAACTCAGTGTGCCCCAAATATGTTTAGGGTCCTGGGAAGTATAGAGGCTTTGAACGAGAGGATGGATCTAAAACTGACCCATCATAACGTGAACTGGGTGTACAATCTCCACCACTTGAAGGGGCAAGGGTACTATCTCAACTCGAGATATCCCGAGGTGAGGCTGATTTAGTGCCTTCCCACTTCGAACAAGAACCTAAAGGAGGACTTCCTTATCTTCTCTAAGGAATGGCACGATGGTTTGCCATGCCCCGTGGAGGAAGGAGTACCAGGTGGGGGTGTAGTCATAGATTCATAACATTTGGTTTACACATACATGTTTTTTTTCTTTTTCTTTTTTTTTTTCTTTTTCTCTTCTTTCTGTTTTGAGTCTTGGTATTCATATCTCTAATGACGCTTCACTTCAATTCAATGGTTTTGCAAATAGACGTTACACAAAACCCAACCTTAGGTTAGTCAATAAGGCGAGCTTGGATAAGGTATTGAAAGCCAAGATATACGTGAACGAAGCTGACGGCCAACTCTGGGCAGCACATTTAATCCTCGGCTATACCCCCCTCTCGTTTGCTTTCCAGGCGCCGAAATACGTGATTAGAGCCCGCGATCCTCGGCTTCACCGTATCAGTGTTGCCTTCAAGGGGTTCATTATTCCAGAAGGTATTCCTCTTCCTGAGACCGAAACCTGCACCAAGCCCCTTTTCGTAGCTGTAGTCTCAACAGGAGCCTCCTCATCCCAGCCTGCCCTAAGGGAAGAAGAGGAAGGAGAAGAGGAAGAAGAAGAAGTTGTGCAACTCTCAGATTCCTCGAAAGACTTTGGAGTTTTTGATCACCTTATACAATCCGAGGAAGACTTTGAAGAGATAGGAATACAAAGGAAACCACAAAGAAGCTTGATGGAGTTGATTGAGAATCAACCCGAGAAGAACGCGCCGGCAAAATCAACACAATCCCAGATTCCATCTCTTTCCACTAGGTCTCCTCCTCCTGCTCCTCACCAGCCTTCTCATCAACTTCCCCAGCCAGTCCGACCTGATGCTGTCGAGTTAAAAAAGCGTAGGGAGCAGAAGGGTAAGGAGGTGGTGGACGTTGGCAAGTCTCGTCCTACTCACGAGGAGGATGTCCAGCGAGCTACAAAGCAGCAAAAAACTAGACACCAAGCTCCTCGAGGCCAGGAGAGGTCTGATACCCAACTTTCTGAGCCACAAGCATGGTTGCCAGCACCTATGCATGGCAAGGAGCCCCTACGAGATGATGCATCTATTAGGGACTTCAACGGCGGCATAGGGTGCCACATAGCCTTGGCTATAGAGGAGGCCTTGTTGCTCCCAAGAGATATGGCCGAAATAAAGAATATGAGGAAGAATGAACTCATCCTCAACAATAAAAGATACTTGGGCATGGTAAGAAGTTGACTCTTTTCTTTTTTCTTTTTGTGATCATTACTCACTGATATGTACTTTTTACTGACTATAGTGTTAACCTCTTCCTTACAGATTATCCAAAATACTTTCAAACTGGATGAGATGTTCAATATCTACTCCAATCAACTAGATGATGAAAGGAAGAAACGGGCAACGGCTGTACAGACTTTGTCCCAATCCGAACAGGATTTGGCTGATGCAAGAAAAAAGCTACTTGCTGAAGAGCAAGCTCGTAAGAGCGCTGACTCGGCCTTGGAGGGCTATCAAAAGCAGGCCGAGAACCAGGGGAACCGCTTGCGCGAGGCAAATGCAGAATTGAAGAAAGCTCGGGAGCAAGTTGCAACCTTTAAGAAGCACTTGGAAGAAACCCAAAAGTTGAGGGAGCAAGCTGAAAAGTCTAGGGAGGAAGCTGAGAAAGCAAAAACCGAGGCCGAACAGGCAGCGAATGAAGCTGAGCAGAAAAGCTATGAGGTTGGTATAACTGAGACCGAGGAGGCTCTGAGAGCCGAGGTGCCAATGGTGTGCCGCATCTACTGTGCCAAAACTTGGGATGAGGCCCTTAACCGTGCTGGGGTTGAGGCTTCATCCGAGTTAAGGAGGCTAGAGAATGTATTCTATCCTGAAGCAATCCGCCCCTCAGCTCCTCCAACCAATCAAGCTGAAGTCACTCCCTCAACCGCTAACCCCAATGAGGAGGTTTTGCCTCCAAGTCTTCCTCCTCCTGGCCAACCAGAACCAGCTAAAGAGAATATTGCCCCTCCAGAAGCCTCCTCGGACAAGACTGTAGCTGCTTCTGAGGCAGAGGTGGCCTCCCATAGTTTTCAACAGGATTTGTCCTCCACAGTCTTACCAGCTAGGGGAGCTACTAAGGATAAAGAGGAAGTCACCACCTCGGAGGCAGACAAACCAGACAACCAAGCTCCAAAGATCCAAATTAAATTGAAAATATAGGACTTGTTTTGTAATCTGATTAGAAATTTTGTAAGGATTCTTATGTTTGCTTGCTTACCGCTATTGCTGCTTTATGTTATTTTTGTACTTGTTCACTGTGTTATTGTAATGTGGATGGATTCATTTTGAATATCCTTTGTTTGCATGGGGAAGTATTACTTATAAATATTGCCAATTGATGATTAAAAATGGGTGATAAGCATTAATACTACGAGGTCTCAGGGAGGCATTTTAGATATATACGTCTTCTTTCTAATAAATTGAAACTTTATGGAAAGTTCAAAAGTTGAATAAAGTTGGGTCTTCAGTACTTCGATTGTATATTAAATGATGTTCATAGATTCCTATTTAACACTTTAGTAGATATTATAGGGTATTAATTTCCACTAAACTTGTTATCTGAGGACCTGACATAACTTAGTTTCTGTTTAACACTTCAATACATATCATAGGATATTAATTTCCACTAAGTTTGTGATCTGAGGACCTGACATAACTTAGTTTCTGTTTAACACTTCAATACATATCATAGGGTATTAATTTCCACTAAGTTTGTGATCCAAGGACCTGACATAACTTAGTTTCTGTTTAACACTTCAATACATATCATAGGGTATTAATTCCCACTAAGTTTGTGATCCGAGGACCTGATATAACTTAGTTTCTGTTTAACATTTCAATACATATCATAGGGTATTAATTTCCACTAAGTTTGTGATCTGAGGACCTGACATAACTTAGTTTCTGTTTAATACTTCAATACATGTCATTAGGTATTAATTTCTACTAAATTTGTGATTCGAGGACCTGACATAACTTAGTTTCTGTTTAACACTTCAATACATATCATAGGGCATTAATTTCCACTAAGTTTGTGATCCGAGGACCTGACATAACTTAGTTTCTGTTTAATATTTCAATACATGTCATAGGGTATTAATTTCCACTAAGTTTGTGATCCGAGGACCTGACATAACTTAGTTACTGTTTAATACTTCAATACGTGTCATAGGGTGTGGAAACACAAGATGCATGATTAACATAAATTAAAAGAAAAACCCAAACTGGACTACTTTTATTAATAATAATACCTCTTGAGATTATTTACATTCCAAGGATGATGTACAACTTTTTCATCTAGATCTTCCAGATAATAGGCTCCTATTCCGGCTACTGAGGTAATCCGATAAGGCCTTTCCCAGTTAGGCCCCAATTTTCCCAAAGCTGGATTCTTGGTGGTCTCCAGAACTTTCCTCAGCACCAGATCTCCTATGGCTAACGGTCTCAACTTCACATTATTATCATAACCTTACTTGAGTTTATGCTGGTAGTAAGCCAATTGGACCATTGCACTCTCCCTTTGCTCTTCGATCAAGTCTAAACTTTTTTCCAACATCCCATCGTTACTGTCCGAGGAAAATGTACTGGTCCTTAACGTTGGGAATCCAGTTTCCAAAGGGATGACGGCCTCGGCTCCATAGGTCATGGAAAAAGGAGTCTCCCCTGTTGAACGTCGGGGCGTTGTTCGATAGGTCCAGAGAACATGCGGCAATTCCTCTATCCATTTTCCTTTTGCATCATCCAGTCTCTTCTTAAGTCCATTGACTATTACTTTGTTAACAGTTTCAACTTGCCCGTTCTCTTGAGGATAAGCCGGAGTGGAATATCTGTTTTTTATACCCAAGTCTGAACAGTATTACCTGAAGGCTTTGCTATCAAATTGAAGTCCGTTATCCGAGACAAGAGTGCGCGGAGTTCCAAATCGCGTGACAATATTCTTCCAAATAAACCTTTTAACATCTACATCTCTGATGTTAGCCAATGGCTCAGCTTCAACCCATTTAGTGAAGTAATTTGTGCCGACCAACAGATACTTTTTGTTTCCTAAGGCTTTAGGAAAAGGGCCGACAATATCCAGCCCCCATTGAGCAAAAGGCCAGGGGCTGGAGAGTGGGTTAAGAATTCCTCCAAGCTGGTGGATGTTTGGAGCGAATCTTTGACACTGGTCACATTTTCTAACATACTCCTGCGCTTCCTTCTGCATATTTGGCCACCAATATTCTTGTGTGATGGCCCGGTGTGATAGGGACCTTCCCCCTATATGACTTCCACAAATGCCTTCATGCAGCTCTTCTAGGATTGACTCTGACGTCTCGGGATGTACACAGAGCAGGTACGGCCCAGAGAAGGACCGTTTGTATAACTTTTTGTCCTCGGATAACCAAAACCGAGGAGCTTTCCTCCGTATTTTCTCACCTTTTACTTTCTCTTCGGGCAAGATGTCACTTTCAAGGAATTTCAATATGGGATCCATCCAGCTCGGCGCTAGATTGGCTTGGCAAACCTGGCAAACGTCATTTTCTAGTGAGGTGGGGGTATGCAAATCTTCAACGATGATCAGCCGAGGAAAATTCTGTACTGAGGAGGTGGCAAGGGTTGTCAAGGAATCGGCGTGAGTATTTTCACCTTGGGGGATATGCGACAAGTCGAAAGACTCAAACTTTGTTTGCATACGCCTAACTTGGCTCAAATACCCCTGCATTCTTGGATCTCAGGCCTCCAACTCTCCTTTCACTTGACTGACTACCAATCTTGAATCCGAGAATAATTCTGCTATCTTTCCGCCCATTTTCTGAACCATACTCATTCCCATCAATAAAGTTTCGTATTCTGCTTCGTTGTTAGTAGCCGAGAATCCCAACCTCAAGGACTTCTCAATGATGATCTCTTCAGGGGATATCAAAACTAGCCCCAATCCTGCCCCCCGTTGGTTTGCTGCCCCGTCCACATATACCCTCCAAGAGGATCCGCCTTGTGTGGATATTAGACCAACCGATTTTTCATCCATGTTGTCTTGCTTCATATTAACTTCTTCTGGGCACTCGGCGAACTCGGCTACTAGATCGGCAAGGACTTGGCCTTTCACAGAGGTGCGAGGCATATACTTGATATCGAAAGCACCTAGAATTGTGCCCCACTTAGCAATTCTTCCAGTGTAGTCTACACTTCTTAGTATGGACTTGAGAAGTAACTGAGTCAAGATAACCACAGTATGGGCCTGAAAGTAATGCGGAAGTTTGCGTGTTGCATGGACCACCGCCAAGATGGCCTTTTCCAATGACAAGTATCTCACCTCGGCCTCATGAAGGGACTTGCTTACGTAGTAAACTGGTCTTTGGACGCCATTTTCCTCTTGTATTAAGACAAAACTAACTGCATGGGGGGCAACTGCCAGATAAGCAAACAATACCTCATCCACCTCAGGACTAGACATGATAGGCGGCCTGGACAGGTATTCCTTCAACTGTTGGAACACCACAGCACACTCCTCGGTCCATTCAAATCCTTGCCACTTATGCAGTAGACGGAAAAAGGGACGACACCTCTCGGCTGATCTAGAGATAAATCGGTTTAAAGTAGCGGTCATTCTAGTCAGTTTCAGTACCTCTTTTGGATTCCAAGGTGCTTGTAAATCGTTAATGGCCTTAATCTGATCTGGGTTCACTTCAATTGCTCTATGAGTCACCATGTATCCCAAGAACCTCTCGGAGCCTACACCAAAGGAACACTTTGAGGCATTCAGGCGTAACTTATGCTTTCTCAGTATTCCGAAGATATTCGTGAGATCTTCCACATGCTTGAACACCACTTTACTCTTCACTACCATGTCATCGATATAAGCCTCAATGCTTCTACCTAGTTGTGGTTCGAACATTTTAGTCATCATCCGTTGGTAAGTAGATCCGGCGTTTTTCAAACCGAAGGACATTACTTTGTAATGGTAGTTTTCAATAGGGGTGACAAAAGCAGTCTTCTCCTAATCATCAGACGCTAGCGGTATTTGGTGATATCCTTGGAAGGCATCCAAGAAACTCATCCTAGGATGACCCACGGTTGCATCCACCAACTGGTCTATCTACGGCATGGGAAATGGATCCTTGGGACAAGCCTTATTGAGGTCCGTGAAGTCCATGCACACTCGCCACTTTCCTGTCTTCTTTTTTACTACCACCGTATTGGCCAACCATTGAGGATAAAAAACTTCTTTGATAGCCCCAGCCTGCTTGAGCTTGGCCACTTCACTCCTGACAGCTTCGGTGTGCTTTTTCGATGGTCACCGAGGTGGCTGTCTTTTGGGAATAACGGAGGGATTCACGTTGAGTCGATGACAAATGAAATTCGAATCCACACCCGGGGCTTCATATGGGCTCCATGCAAACACGTCTACATTTGCTCCGAGGAACTCCAACAGTCTCTCCTTCTCCTGCAAAGGCAACTTAGCCCCAACCTGGAAGAATTTTTCCGGATCATCAGCAACAGTTATCTTCTCCAAATCTTCACACTTTACCTCGTCGGCTGGTACATCCAAGGGTAATGCTGGGGGTTTTAATTGCTATAATTCATTATCGGCCGTAGCCGAGGTCTCTGCCTCCGGCCAATGTTGTATAGCCGCTACTAGGCATTGTCGAGCTGCCACCTGGCTTCCTACTATCTCCAATACTTGGCCTTCGGATGGGTACTTCACTTTCTGATGCAGAGTAGACGAGACCGCTCCCAGGGTATGAAGCCAAGGTTTGCCCATAATAGCCGTGTATGGAGAAAAAACGTCTACGACAATGAAGTTCACCTCCACCACATCCATACTGGCTTGCACAGGTAGCCTGATCAGTCCTTTCGGAGCGACCATCCTTCCTTCAAAACTTACTAGAGGGGAGCTGTAGGCTGCTAAGTCCTCTAGCTTCAGACCTAGCCCCCTATACAAATCTAGGTACATTATATCCACAGCGCTACCTTGATCTACCATCACCCTTTTGACATCCTACCCACCAATTCTCAGCGTGACCACCAGAGCATCATCATGGGGCTATATGTTTCCAACCTTGTCCTCATCCGAAAAGCCCAGAATCAGGGGGACGTCCACCCTGGCTCTCTTCGACGCTTGGCAATGATCCTCGGCCGGAGGTCGGTACACCGACAGTACCCTGGAAGGGCAAGATCCAGTCCTCCCTGAGGCAGCAAAAATAACGTTGATCGTACCAAGGGGGAGTCTTGAAGAAGCGTCCCCACGCATCTCCGAGCCTGCTTGGCTTACCCTACTACTGGAGTGATGCAAGAGTTGCTTTAATTTCCCTTCTCGGACCAACTGTTCCAAATGGTCCCATAAATTCCTGCAATCTTCTGTAATGTGCCTATGATCCTGATGATAGTGGCAATACAGGTTCGGGTTGCATTTCCTAGGCTCTCCCGCCATCTTGTTCGGCCATTTGAAAAAGGGTTCATTCTTTATCTTCTCCAAAACCTGCTACACCGGCTCCCGAAACACTGCATTAATCACCTGCTTGTCCGCAGAACCAGATTGCCCGACGAAGTCTTTCCGAGGTCGGTTACTATTGTAACGATCCGACTTGAAATCCCTCCTCTCCTGAGGGATTACCTTAGCCTTTTCTTTTCCTTGAAGTTGATCCTCTTCTACTCTTCTGTACTTATCAATCCTATCCATCAACTGGTGTACACTATCTGAATAAGTTTTGAGAGTCTCGCCTTCTCGCATGGACATAGATAGTAAGGATCCCAAAGGCCGAGGAACCCTGCTACATGTGATAAAGCGAGCGCCAAAAGCCCGGGTCAGCTTTTTGAATGACTCAATAGAATTGGCCCTTAAATCGTTGAACCATCTCATCGCCACCAGGCCCAAACTCGACGGAAAGACCTTGCACATTAAAGCCTTATCCTTGGAGTAGATAGCCATCTTTTGGCTAAAATGGCTAACGTGTTCTACCGGGTCAGACCGGCCATCATACAAGGTGAATGTTGGCTGGTGGAATCGCCGAGGAAGAATCGCATCTTCTATGTTCCTTGTGAAGGACAATTTGGAAACTTGGCTCAACGCTTTGTTCATGGCATTGTTCCCCAAGCCCCCGATAGGCGGGCCTCTGTGCCTATGTCGATGGCTATGCTCCTCTTCATAGGAAAAGGTCTCGCTAGGCGGAATTTTGGATCTCCGCCTATAACTAGCTCCATCCATCTCCTCGGATGATGGTTCGGAGTAAAATAGGGAACATTCACGCCGGGCGTGGCGTAACTCTCTCTTCAACTCATTAACCTCACGTTGTAGGTTTCTGTCACTCTTTGCATGGGAAACATAACTCTTCCCACGAGAGTGATTTTTGGTGGTGTGAGTTGTGCGCACACTCCCCTCGCGGCTTTCTCTCCGTTCGGGACTCCGGTGGGGATCGCCATGTTGGGAGCCCCTTGACTCTGCTTGGTGCGGGTTGGTATCTTCCTGATGTGGTCCTGCCGCATCGTGATGTGGACCTGCTTCCTCCATCATAAACGTTGCACCGAAATTCTTTTAAGTTAAATCAAGCTCTTCCCACAGACGGCGCCAATTGTAAGGACTCGATTTGTAACAATCCCAAACTGGTATTGGGTTCGTACGTTGAAGGCCCAAACAATAAAATTTGTAGAGCGTGGGTGCCTAAGAACTAGGTTAACTCTAAAAGAAAAACGATTAAACCTCACGTTTATAGATAGATTAGCACAGATATAACGATCAATTTTTTCTTGAAACAAGTTCAGTTCTTTGGTTCATAAAGTTTTCTTCTGAGTATTCTCTATTTTTTGATGTTCCGATCCCCTTCCCTCAATGCCTTCTTTCATGTTATATACTGCCCACTTGATATCATCTTCACCACACACGTGTAGGTTGGGTTTGGGGGATTTCTTTCTGTCCCATCTAACACCTTCTGGAACCTCCAACCAGCATCTGTGAGGCTGCTCCATCACTGTTCAGGCATTACCTCCACATTAATGTGGCCAGAGAGTTGGTTCAGAGGCAATTAATGCGGAGGCAGCTGCTGTCATAGATATTTGTTTCCCTTTTCTTTCTTACCCTTGGCCTTATATCCCACTTTTAGTGGTAATGTAGTTTCGAAGTATGTTTATAACAAGGTGGCGTTCAGGTTGTCCTCGGACTCATATTGCCGAGAAGGATTTTGTCCTCGGACGAATACTGAACTCACCTTACGTGATATCTATTCTTCCTTTCGTTTGGTTACCCTTACAACCTGATTTGGGCCTCCTCGGACAGTTTTACGTCCTCGGATGGGCCACAGACCCAATTTACACGACTTTAATAATTTATTGATTAGCCGACCCCCACAATACCAATTGACCTAAAGGTTATTTACTATTAAGTCAATGTATAATATCTTCATTCACCTTGATTGATAAACATTTTAGCTACCGTTTGGTCGTTTTGTAGCAATGTTATAAAGGATTTTTTTTTTTTTTTTTTAAATTTTACTCATACTATATTAAACCATGGGTTGTGGGTTCCAATTAGCTCAACTGGTAAAATCTTTAATGGTTGAATAAAAGATCTGGGGTTCCAATGAGCTATAATTAGGAGCGAACGTTATAGGTACCCTTGGTACGATGATCACTCTACAAGTATAAGTGCTTGCAGGGTATAAGGTGTGGAGGGCTAGGGCTGAGATTCAAGTCTCCAGGAGGAAACTTCACACACATATACACTTAGATTAGGCTAGAGTAGAATTTCTATCTTATATATAAATAAATAAAAAAAAAGTTTCAATTGGTTTCTCAAAAAAAAAAAAAAAAGATCAATTATTTATTCTATACTTTAAATAACAATAATTTGATTATAAGTTATAACAACAACAAAAAAAAACAATAATTTCAATTTTTATAAATAGTATGCATCCTTTAGAATTCAGAAAACCGATATTACTCATTTCAAATTCAAACTAAAATTTTAATTGTTCGTATAAGTATCAATTTAGCAAGAGTCAAGGTGTGAAATTACACCGCTAAGAGTTTTTATATTATCCAAAAAAAAAAAAGATCCCAAATTATTTAGCCAATTAGCCCTCAAATCAATGAGTCATTGACACTTATATTGCTAAATACTAAGAGTTCAGCCCGACTGGTCATTGCGAAGGATGAGTGAAAGAGAATAAAATGCTTTCGGTATCCTTTCTTAAACATTACTAGTCACATTCTTTTATTTTTCTTTTCCAGCTTCCAAGAACCATTTGAATCAATGCAGAAATTCTGCTTTAGACCAACCATATGAATTCCAAAGGAGATTGACCAATAGTGAAGTTTTGCTTGTTTTGTGTCTACAAGCACTCTAGATCCTAGGGTGTTCTGCCTTCCCTTTAACAATGAGTAATCAGCTTAAATGTATGACAAAATTGTTTTATAAAAGCACCACCTGCCTAATATCTGTCAAGTTTTAGCAAATATGTAACTCTACAAGACACCCAAAAAACACAACAATTTACTATTTAAAAAGCCAGATCATCTACATATTTTATGTATATAATTTAATAGTTGGAGATTTGAACTTTGAATGTTTCTGTTAAAATCATCATAAGATGTCAGTTAAGTAACAAGGCTTTTGGCTGTATATGAGATAATTGATTTGATATTACCTTTCTATTTTAATTCATATATGGTTGTAAATTTCTTTTATAGTCTCATACTCTCATTGCATATAATGATTTTGTATCTTGCTTTGCCATATGGAAAAGGAAACAACTCACATTTTATAAAGTTATCATTTTATTTTATTTTATTAATGTAGGATTGTGAGGTTAATCACTTTCTGTATGGCAGGGTCTACCATAGGCATCTCACGTTGCCATATAACTCTAAATGCTAATAATGACCCGAACCCAAGCATTGATAGCAAGGCAGATGAGTTTTTACCACTAGACCCCATACTCGAGGTTAAAGGTTATCAAATACAACCTTAGATTGAAAAAAACAATTTCATGAATAATAACTACACATGCTATGTTATCATAATTAAATTGTCACAACAAACAAGTCTCATGTAGCCATATAGGTTATGAATGCAAAATGTTTATCTTCATTTGAAAATTAGTATTTAGTGTTCCAACATTTAAACTAATTTTAAATAATGTGACAATGAGATCCAAGAAATGGAATTTTAACTATTTCTAGTGAAATTAAAAGAATTAGGATTTGGTTTTGTTTTTCTTTTTATTTCTTTCTATTTAAATTATTATTTCTCTATGCCTTAAACTTTGTAACTTAATTGACACATTTTAATGTTCTTTATGAAGAGGTTCAGGATTCATATATTTCTCTCACAAATATTGAACAATAATACTTTTTGATTTTAAACAAAAGTTTTTTCCCATCGTTTTATATTTCATAATTCATATCATTTCCGCGCCCAAGCGAATCCAGTTTGTATATAATTAATAATAATTTGAGCAAACCCATTAACCATGCGGGGCCCGAGCGAAATTTTTTTTTTTTTTAAATTGTGTTTAATTCCCTCAATGCCCTTCATGTATCATCAATTCATAATTCATAATGACCGAGGTCTGGGACAGTGAACAATGAACATGCCTTGGAAGCAAAGGGAAATAAAGTTAAAGAGTGTTTATACGGACCAATGACATTGGGCCAGCTTTTGTCGCCAAATAGCCCAACTGAAATGATTCCTCCCTCCAACAGGACAAACCCTGATTATTCATTTAGTATATGGCAATTTAGGAAGAGGTGGCTCTCACTTTGCACTTTTTTTTGGATTAAAAGGACAATTTTCGTACTAATTAATATCCCCTATATATCCGTATATTTCTCCTTGCCTTTTTTTTGGATTAATAATTTTTGAAATTTTTTTTTTTGAGAATTGAAAAAGTATTGACAACTTTTTCAATTTTTTCAATTCCCAATAAAATATTTTTAAAAATGGATGAAGGGTACACATTAACCGGATCCTTATTTTTTTTATGATATGGAAATTTTATTAAGAGTGAGAACAAACTAAATAGGTAAACAAGTCTCACTCTGAGGCTGCATTTGGTTGGGTGTAAAATATTTTCAGGTATAAAATATTTTCGGGAAAGAAAAATATTTTCAAGTGTTTGGCTGAATTATGAAAATTGTTCTAGAAAATGTTTTCATGTGTTTTGTTGCATTCTGAAAATTCTTTTTTTTTTTACTAGTTTCTCACATTTTCTCAGCTACCAAACAAATTTTATAATAGAAAATTGTAATATGTAAACTTTTAAAGAAACAAAAATCAAAACAAAACCATTCTCAATACACAAAACCATTCGGTCAAACTGAAAGAGGGAGGAGGAAGAGAGAGTGATCGCAAATTGAGGGAAAGGGAGAGGTAGATAGAGAAAGAGAGATCGGTCTAGCGGCGGCAGGCTTCAGGCGACGCCGAGATTGAGACGAAAAGAGTTCGATCTAGAGGGCGGCAGGACGATCTCACGGTGCGATCTCACGATGCGATTTAGAGGGGTGCGATCTCACAGGGACGATCTCCCCAGCGCAATCTCACGGCTAGATCTCGCCGGCGCAAGCTCATCGACGTGTCTGGGCTTAGGGCGGTGGTCTGAGACGGCGCGAGCCCGATCTCACTCTCTCTAGTCTCTCTTCGTGCTCTTTCTCTCTCTCTCTCTCTCTTTGTGCGTCTGAGTCCGGAAATCATTTGTAGTGAAAATAGAAGTGTAAAATATTTTTTGGTCAAAGCCATAAAACACACAATCAACTGAAATTGTTTTCCGGAAAATTCTATTTTCCATGCGCAACCAAACACGCGGTGAGGTGTAAAATCATTTCCTGAAATGGTTTTACACCAAAACAAACGCAGCCTGAATAACAAAAACAAAAGAAAAGGGGGTTGTTACCAATATCAAAAGAACCAAAAAGATGACAAGTTAAAGACCACTGTGCCAAAGAATGAAAAGCCACATTGCACAAACTGGGCACCTAATAAACGAAAACCTTAGGAGAAAATGCCAAGAGAACCCGAGAATCATCATAAATAGATTTGATTCTCCAAGGGGGGGCATATTCCAAATCAAAAAGAAGATTGTCACAAACATGGGAGTCTGATTCTATGACTATCACCTTAAACTCCAAGTTAGCTGTTAAGGATAAAACCCATTTAATAGCTTCAACTTTTGCCTAAAGAGGGAGGATGGTATTCACTTTCTTAGAACAAGCAAAAACCAGCTCCCCTCTCTAGTCTCTGGTGACAAATGTGATGGAAGAGTAGCGAGGGCCCACAACAGCAACAACATTAATCTTAACTGAAGAAATGGAGGGAGGAGTCCTATGTTGAGAAGGAGCCAAGGCGACTTGACTTGTGACAAGGGGCCTAGCAACTTTTATATATTTATTTTTTAAGAATGTCTAATTTTTTAAGTGTATATTATCTTTCAAATACAACTTTATAAATTTAAACAATCCTCTATATTTTAAACTTTAGTGCATTTACATTCGAGTTTCTAGAATATTTCTCATTTTACACTCTAAAAAACTACTTTATCTATTTTACAATAACATTTCACAATTCACCCAGCACCCCTTGTTTTATTTTTCACATCACAACCAACACTATTCATTTACTTAAATCCCAAACAAAATTTCGAAGTCCCTACACCTCAAACAAAATACCAAACACCCAAAGACACATATCAAACAAAGAGAAACAACAAAATAAATAAATAGAGATAAAGAAAGAAGAAAAGGTTTCGGCCATAGAATTAGGGGTGTCCACGGGTCGGTCCGGGTCGGGTTTGTGCCCAACTCGAGACCGACCCGATAGAATCGGGTTGAGAAAATCCTGATCCGCCGCCGACCGGCGAGGGAGTCGGATCGGTGCGGTCGGTTTTGCGTCGGAAACACGGTCGGTTCGGTCGGAATCGTCCACGGTGAAAAAACCAGCCAAAATAGTTGATTTCAGGAGAAAAACGCCAAATCCGGCGGAGATCTAACCGGATCTGGTGAGATCTCGCTAGATCCGGTGAGATTTCACTAGATTTGGACGAAATATCACTAGATCTACTTGATAAGTCGCCGAAATATGAAAGTTTGTTGCCGGAATCTAGAAATTTGACGCCGGAATCTGGAAATTTAACGCCGGAATCTGGAAATTTGTGCCGAAATCTGGAAAATATCGCCGGAATCTGGAAAATATCACCGGATTCTGGAAACTTTCGCCGGATTCTAGAAATTTTTTGATGAAAATCTTAGTATATCGGTCGGATCGAGTTTTTTCGGGTTTTAGGGAGGAAAACCGAGACCGACCCGCCGGAGTCGGTTTTTGGAACAAATGACCCGCCGCCAACCGGTGACTTGATCGGGTCGGCCGGTTTTCGGGTCGGATACGGTCGGAATCTTCGGGTGGATCGGGTCTTCGGATTGGATGGACAGCCCTACATAGAATCAGTGAGATCCTTTTCATGATGGATCATGGTGATTGAATGGCTGAGCCCATGGTATTCGGCCATGGAGGTATAGGCTAGTTGGAGTTGGGGTTTCAAGGAGAAGAGCCAGAGTGAGAAGAAGAAAGAGAAATGTGAATGGGGGAAAAGAAGACCACTGCTAGTGGTCATAAGCAGACATGGTTGGGCTGAGAGGTTCAAATGTGAGAGAATGTGAGGGTTTGAAAGAAAGAGAAAAACTTTAGAGAGAGTGCATGAGATTTAGAGGGAGATTTATTTTAGAGAGAGGAAAAGAGGTTGAACCTTGAGCTCTAGCAATGGAGGAATGGGTGAGGCAAAGAAGAAGAGAGAGAGAGAGAAGAGGCAGGGAGAGAGAGAATGTGAATTAAATAATGTAATTTACGTTTACAAATTAGCTACAGTTAACAGCAAATTGTAGCAAGTATGTAAATTAGTAATAGCAACTGGGTTGTAGGTGCTATTTTGGTGTTAGGGAGTGTAAAATAGCTATTTTACACTTTTACCAACCCTATTGCTACTGCTCTAAAAGATTAATATTAGCCTTTTCTTTTATGTATCTAATTTGATAACTACATTGGGATTAAGGATTTGAATCATGAACAACTCCATTAAAAACACTCGGGGGTAACAATTAAGATACAAAACTCTTGGCCAAACAAATATTAGCTTTTTAAATGAAGCTAAAGGTGTCATAAATTGGCATTGAGCGGTCTCCTTCCCTGATCAGTGATGGTATAAAAGGGATTTCATTAGGCGATCTCCTCCCCATAGCCTTTCGTTATCCATCATTGTCAACTTCAACCAAATTTGATAGCCACATATGGTAGATTAAGTGAGTGTTGTTCTCAGTCAACAACAAATTTTGATATTTTCAACTTGATGTGGTCGGGTTGGGTTTCAATTTGAACCCTAAATCAACTTGACTTAACTTGAGGACAAGGCTAATGGCAAGCTTGCGATAACATTTTACCAACAAAAGCCAAGTTGTTTGAGAGAGGTAATTTGTTGATTACTTATGAGCTATTTGAGAATTTTGATGAGATATTGGAGCATGCCCTTGGGGTGTCTTAGATTGTTGCAAAAGTGTGGGAGAGGCTTTATGTAAAGTGTGCAAGTATGAAACTTTTGGATCTTAGTTTCCCATGATAGGGTTAGCTATTCTATAAGAACTAAAATCTCTCTATATTCGGAAATATTTTTGACGATAGTGTGGTTTGTTTCGAAGATTTTTAATAATGCGAGGCTGGGAAATTGAAGACTCACAGATGACGAATTGTGTCCATGTGCTTCAACCATGTGCTTTGAGCATGACGTTGGGATATACCAAACAAAATTTTGCTACTTGGGGGTTTTCTATGGTGGTTGTTGTTTGTTGGGTACACTTACTAATGAATGTATACAAAATTAAAGATTAATACTATAAACACAACAATTTTAACAATATATGAGTTGAGACTTTTTTTATTGATTATTATTTGGGCAAACTATTAACATAACTTTTTTTTTTTTATCTATTGTTAACAATTTGTCACTAAGACAATTGTGAAATTTATGTGACTCTAAACTTATTGAATTTGAGGGACTATGGACAAAGATGTATGGTAGGGGGCATAATGCAATTGTCAAAGATCATAGTCATAGAGGCACAATTTTCAGGCTACGATATGTTGCTACTTAATTAGGAGGAGAGACTTTACATGTCAAAGCTATGGCTTGAAGGGAGGTGCTAAACTAGGCTAAGGAAGCTAGATTTAGAAATCTAAGGGGTGCACCCTGTCTGGAATGCTTCTCTAAATCATAAGGCCCTTGTCCATTGCCCTATCGAGTTGTGATTGAAGATATTAATCCAGTTAGTTGTTTCGTTTGATTTTCCTTAGTTTACGACAATATCGAGAAATTGTAATAGAGTGACTTTGAAAATAGGCTAGATTTAGCGTTTGTTTGAGAACAACTTATCTAGTTTTTTGCTAAAAACTTTTTGCTAAAAGTGCGCTAAAATATATTTGAACCTTGAAAAAATTTGAAAAAGTGAGAAAAAGTGAGGTTTTAAATTTCTTTTTATCTTAACAAAAAACGTTTCAAAAATCTTTTACCTCAATGGTATTGACGGTTCCAAAAATACATTCATCCACCCTAGAGGGACGATAGACAAGGACGATACTGGAATCAGCCAAGCCCAGGAAGAACTGCCTGACAAAGACTTAACCATCGTCCCTCAGTTACGGCGAGGCATTACATAGAGAAATATTGGTCTTCAGTACCGTTGGAAGATAATTCTGTCCATTTAATACCCCGCATAGGTGTTAGGACTTTGGCAATGATTCCACCATTAAAGCAAAGCCAATAGCTAGGAAGAGAGCTCCTATATATGCCCATTGATAAAGCCCGAGAAAAAGGTACACTAAAAAAACTTTCTAATACGTCCACATTACTTTCTTCAAACTCTAGCTATTCTAACTTTGGCATCGGAGATTCTGTGGCAGACGCCACACCGGTGACCATATTTTATTTTCAACTTGTCTTTGGATCAGGATAAGCTGCGGACGACCTCCATCTAGACAAACATCTTTATTGACGATTCAAGCATTATCAGGTATTATCTTTTTATTTTTTTTATTTTTTGTTATTCTCTTCACGGGAATAACTTGGATTCAAAATCCATCCATCTATTAGAAAAAATATCGGTATTAAGTTCATTGATTTTTATAGAGATATTTTTTTGGAAAAAAAATAGAATTTTAATTAGGACATTATAATAAATGAAGTAAAGCACCACTTTGGGTTTGCCTCTAGACTCTAGAGCACATCTACTGTTCACGGGCTACAAGGACCAAGTAGAACAGTTCGTTCAAAAACACGTTAGCTACTAGGCCCGTAAATTTGGTTGAGAGTAGGGATATTGTCGTCAACAAAGAAAAGAAAAACAAAAAAACAAAACAAAATTGGGAAAACGGAGACAAGGACAACAAAACCGAAATGAGAGAGTGTGAAATACGTATTTCGGATTCCAATATTTGACGGTTTTTTGTCTTATTTTTTTTTTAAAAATGTTATCTGTATGTACCGGGTAAAAGACATAGAAGAGAAGAGCCGGCTCCTTCAGTCGTTTTCAGCCGCCCCGATTCACTTTTTTACGTGTTGTGTTATGATTGGTTTCTATTCTGACAGATGTGTCGGTCCACATGTCCACGATTGGGTGCATTACTCTTTTGTTTTTGGTTCGGTAAACTAAAGACTGCAATTTTGGTGTTTTAAAATTTGAAAGTTGGGTTAGCAAAGTCATGACTCATGATAAACATTTTTATGCTTTCCAAAAAAAAAAATAAATAAATAAACAAAAGCACTTCTCACATGGAGAGCAATCCATAATTTCAATTTGCGGCACATTTACTAAAATACCCTTTTTTTTAATTTTTTTTTATACATTATAGAATTTATATTCTAACTTAATTTAAGTGTATATGTGTATGAAACTTTTTCCTACTTCCTCTGGAGACTTGAACCCAAGTTTTTACTCCCATATTTCACAAATACTTATAATTTAAGGGTTTGTTTGGATACTGTTTATTGTTGAAAATTGAAAATACTATATTTAAATAATTTTTAAATGTATGAATAATATCGTAGGACTCAATTTTAATGAAAATTTTGTTAAAAATAATACTTGTGGATTCCATAAATAGTGTACAAGACCCACTAACAGAGACGCAAATGCGTTGAAAATTAATTTTCAGCGCAATCCAAACTCTCTCTAAGGGTATTGAGTGTGTTTGGCAGCAGTTTCACCTTTTAGCTGTACAGCTTCTTAAAACATCATATTTCTTACTTTTTTTTTTCATTTTTTTAAAATATAAATATATCTTAACACATTTTTAACAAAAATTAAATAAGCCGTTTCAGCTCGATCATAAATATCAGGGAAATTCTTGTTGAAAAATAAATATTTCGTTGATGGAAATGGAATAATAGATGTCAAAACAGAGTAAAGAGATTGAGTGTACGGGAAAGGGATAGAGAGAGAAACAAACAGAAAGTACGGAATCTTCTGAAATTTCCAATGAAAGGTTTCTTTACTTTTCTTATGTGAAGTCGTTCCTTTCCTTCTCGATACGGTTGCGTTAATAGAAATTCACTACGAAGCTCTCCTTAACAATAATGTCTATATATGGGTCCCGCTTTTTTCTTTTTGATTTGGAATTCTGGGAAGTGTGGGAAAATTTCGAAGTGTTTAAGCGGATGATTCAAATTGGGAGAGCACTGTTCGTAGCCAGTAAAGGTTGGTGGCCTAAAAAGTCCCAACAATAATTTATCATATGATTTTTAAAAAATAAAACATTTATTAAATTGTGAAAGTGTAACGTTTGAGTGATACATACAGCAAAAACAAAAGGTGATGGTATAAAATAATGAAAATAAATATTCAAACAGAAAATAAAGTAAAATAAAAAAGTTTTTTGAAAACAAAATTTTACAATATCATTAAGAATTGAAGGTATTAGTGTAGAATTCTATCTATCTTAAAAATAAAAAAGAAGGAAAAATGATAACTAGAAGTTTGTAACTTTCTCACAACACATGGGACTTATATATTGTTGAGTTTTGTTATTAGAGACTTACCATATACACCTAAAACATGACATGCTTTCTCTTTAATCTGAAAAATTGGAATTTCTTGAGAGAGTTTACAACTCTCAATAAAAGTCCACCTTTTATGTAATGGCCCAAGAGGGCCCACTAAGTAATGTAAAACCCATCTACATATAGTCCTAAGTCATATAATCTCTATATAAATTCTATTGAGATTTCTATACTTTGGACATAAGCCGTTAGACCGAATTACGTATCCCTTGTGTATTCTTGTTCTACTTATTCTTTTCCTATAACTATTTTCTTTTCTCTTTGATTTGAACCATTCAAATTCTCAAAGCATCTTTGTATAGTCTTTCATCAAGAGAAGAAAATAAATAGTTATCAATAGGGTCCTAGTTATACATTTAATTTATATGTGTGATTTTATAAAAATAATTAGATAATTACAATTAAAGATGATAGGGGTTTAAACTTTGAACCTTTCTATTAGGAACATTAAAAGGTGTCAATTGAGCTATAAGACCCTTTAGAATTACATATTTGATTTCAAAATTTTTTTACCCCAATGGCATTAAAACGATGACCCTTCCTAGTTTTCTTTGACCATTTTGATTATTTTCTGACAATATCATTCCTTGGGCATTTTATATTCTTTTTGATAGTTAATCTACTAATTCTTAACCTAGACATCCTAGTGGTTCCTAAAATGAACATGACTTTGAAAAGAGAGTCACTTTTAACTTTTAATTTTTAATTTTTTTAAATTCATGTTATAAAACTCAACAATCTATGTTCTATCACCCCCCCCCCCCCCTTAATTGCCAACAATGGGCTAAGAGCAATTTTTTTTTTAATAAAAAAACCAAGAGTTTTGTAGCTTAATTTACACCTCTTGGTATTTATAATGGAGACGCCATTGGTTCAAATCCCTCATATTTCATTGTAATATATAAATGTGAAACAATTAGAAATTAAAAGGTATTAATACTATTCTTATAGTGAGTGGATTGAGATGTAACTCAAATTATCTTCTTTCATGAGAGTCTTGACAATATCATTTAACCACAAAACTATAAATTTTAGATCCCATATATATATATATATATATATGGAGAGAGAGAGAGAGAGAGAGAGAGTATGTGTATGTGTATTTGTGGTTCGAATCATATCTCCCCTTCTCCCATTATTTACTTAAAAAAAAAAAACTCATACTAAATTACTAATACTTTCAAGAGCTCAAAATCTTGAATCCAAAGTTCCAAACGCAACATTGCTGTATTTGAATTTCAATTATTAAAACCACCAAATCAGCAAGTTTTGCAAAACGTGAAAGTTTTTTTTTTTTTTTTTTTGGGAGGGGGGGGGGGGGTGGTTGTTACCCAACCAAAAAAAAAAAAAAACCCTAGTTCCCATTAAAAAAAAAAAAAACTTAAGTTATGTTTGATAAATGTTTTTTATTTTTGTTTTCAAAAACTTATTTTTAAGAACAAAAAACAATTTTCACATGTTTTTAAAATCAAAAACACATTTGGTTACTTCAAAAAATAAAGCAGTTTTCCAACTATAAAAATAATTGTTCAGTAAATATGGCTGTATATTTTCATAAAAAAAGGCCTCACACAAATAAATTAACTATTAACTATGACTTATTTACTAGGAGTATTGTTGCCACTTGTCAGGAATTAGCAAATGCCCAATGATGCTCAAGGGCTTAGTCAATTTGTTTAAGTACATTTTATTATTTTAGTATATGGTGCCAATTTAACTCATGGTATTTGCAAATCCAAACGTTAAACAAAATGGTTTCTACCTTACCATCAGATAAACCATAAGCCTCTAGTTTCATATCAGATAAATTAATAGCCGCTAATCAAATAAACCATAGTCATAGATCAGATAGAGGCCATAGTCATAGATTAGATAGAGTGATAAATCATAAGCCGCAATACAAGGCAAATGGGTCTAAAATTTGCAAACTTACTTCATGGCCTACTAATTAACAAGACAAACATATCAGTAGAAATTGTTTTGGAGCAACAAAGCAAACAAGTTTACAATTTGATGCCACCAGCAAGCAAATTGAAGCCCCTTGAAATATATTGATGCAACCATGAACAAAGGTGGTCCTTTTCTCTGAGATCTTCGAGTTTCACAGAGTGGAGTGTAGAGAAACAACCCATCATGTAAGAGAAAAAGAGAGGAAACAAAATTGTTGAAATTCTGTGTTTTGCTGCCAGTGGATTCGAACTAGGACGCGGGTTCATTAATTGTGGTTTACAAATTATTT